>NC_053489.1:159137141-159437141 GCF_905171775.1 Rana temporaria | reverse complement strand
ACTACCATTCATTCAAATTAGAAGAGAAGCAGTTTAACCTTAAACTGTGTAGAGGGTTCTTTACTGTCAGAGCGGTAAGGATGTTTAATTATCTTCCACAAGCAGTGGTATCAGCAGGGAGCGTCAATAGTTCAAAAAAACTATTAGATGGGCATCTTTACGATTGCAACATATAGGGATATGTGATTTACTATTGACATAAACACACATATACACACAGAGACACCACAGGTTGAACTTGATGTACTGGTGTCTTTAATCAACCATAACAACTATGTAACAAAGCCACAGCTAAACCCAGAATACCAGGGGATCTGTAGACAACAGAGCAACATGGTACAGAGGTATGATCTAGGCTGGGATCGATCATTCCAATCAGTTCTAGTGAAAATAAAGTTGGAGTCCAGCTTTAAGGTACCATATGAATCGAATAGTGCCGCTTCCAAGGTAAGCCCAACATCCTTGGATTGAAAAATTGAAGAAGTCTGGTGGAAAATTGTCAGACAAGCAGCCCAGCAGTGCATTCCTCCAATCAGATGCATGCATTGTTTATTTATTTTGACAGTATTTCAGCCAGACACAGACAGGAAACTAGTGTTTTTAGAATTAATGGCACTCCCTTATTTCTTTCAATACAGTGTAGAAGGCCTGAAAATGCTTTTTTGTGTCCTTCTGCCCTGAAAACAAGCATGTTCCTATTTCATATATGGGCACCCCATGGACAATATGCAAGAAAAAATCTACCCAAATGGGGTCACAAACAGAAATGAAACCCGAGAGAAATTTTGTTCCCATTCTGTTTGGTTGAATTTTGTTTTAAATGATAACTAAACCCAAGAACAAAAATGCAATATATTGTAGTTTATAGTCTTTAGAAGTGGCTGCATTTTTTTTTTCAAGCTAAGAAGTACATTGTCAGCAAATACATAAAATACCTGTTGATTATGCTAGAAATGCAGTGTCTTGCCATTTTCTGTGAGCTGCACCGAAGATCATCTTCCCTCTTAGATATCTTCTATAAGCTACCAATTGCACTGCTCACCATGTAATAGAGATGAAGAGATACAGACACGTTTGCAGTCCATATCAGGAGAGTTGCCTAGGGTAACAACCATCGCTCCCTCCATAGATACAGTGGAGGATTGATGTAGCCACCCAGGGACAATGGTGTGTAAATTTCAGGATTACCTGCTGGAAAAAAAAAGCAACAGACGCTTTAAAAGAAAAAGAAAACAAATGCAGCCACCACACCAAGAACTCATTGTGTGCAATGTCTTACATTTTTGATTTTAGGTTTAGATGCACTTTAAAATTATTTTCACAGAACTCAGAAATGTATTTAAACTACTTATTTAGCAATTATTTATTGCCAAGTGCAAATGGCGACTTTCAATTAAGGTCATTCAGCTAAGATGAGCGGACTGGTGACTGTGACTTGTATGTCTTGTTTGGTACATTGAAAAATCCACAAACGTATGTCCTAGATTTCTAAATGTTCCTCTGATCCACACAACTTTCACATCATTTTGCAAGCCTGGGAAACAGATGTTACATCTCATAGCGGTTATTGAGTATTTTTAATTAGTCTTTTACTTTTTTTGAGTCACAAAACCCATATTGTAGGCTATGTGCTCATGATCTCAGCCTATTGTTCTTTAAATTGACTTCTACGTTTCTAGAAAGAACAGAATATGTCATTGCATTTTACAATTTGAATAAAACCTGCTTTCTCTTTAGTATTTAGTCTAGAGTGCTTTTTTTAATGAAATAAATGGGTAAATCTGCACTGTCCTTGAACTTAAAAGGGTTTGCTGGCAATGAACCATTTCTTATACAAATATACCACATTCATTGCCAACAATGCACAAAGGCCCAGTGTCCCTGTGTATTTGTAAGAAGGTCTTTAGTGCATTCAATCCCAGTCCAGCTTTGCATGCTAACTAGCTGCTCTATAGAAACAAACTGGTGAGTCCAACAGGAAGTTGAAACTATTTGAGATTTTGTACTGTTGTCTTTTCAAAGAACTTTCCATTAAAATTCTGAAGTTTTCATTCTATCTTGTTCTATGGAGTGTTATCAAATTTCAGTATGCAGGTCTTGACTAGGTCAAATTACTGTGTTTTAGGTAGGCTTATATAAGTAGATAGATAAAGGAATTAGAACAATAAAAGAATCCCTAATGGATAAAATTGACTGCTAACCCGAAGATTTTTAAAAGCAGTGTTGCCTTAAAGTGGATGTAAACCCGATTAATGAAATTTGAGCTGGGCACATATATCTGCAGTACTTTGTTATCTCTTTTCAATGAGCTAAGTCTTATAGCTCTCTTCTGAACGGTTCCTCTGTTATCAGCCTGAGAAATTCTCAGACCTTTTAGACAGAAGCAGCCTGAATCTTTTGTTGGAGGAGGTTGCTAAAATAGAGTAGCAGAGAGCAGGTATTACAAAACAGCTCTGAGAGTCTCTGCCTAGGATGAGACGGGGTGTGTGCCTTTCCTCCAATCAGAAAGGTTAGCTATCTTGGCTGTATGCCCAGACATCACACTCTGTGTTAACCAGGAAGAGAAAATCTGCTAACACAATCTGAACATTCTAAACAGTATATAAATGTGAAGACAGCAGATATACATATAAAACCTATGTAGGGAAATGTGGTTAATCTCTGCGTATCATCTGAGGCTGTTCACTTCACTGGGTGTATGGAGGGTTTACATCCACTTTAGTGTAAGTTGACCAGATTTTTTAAATGAAATCCGGGGACATATTTTTTTTTATTAGCCAGTTGGTAACCGCCCTATAGCCAAAATACGGCTACAGAGCGGTTCCTGTACTCTAGGAGGGCGTCAATGTACGTCCTCCCAGAGACTGCGTTGTGCGCGCCCGAGCGGGCGCGCACACGCGATCGCCGGTGCTCGCCGGGTCTACGGGACCCGCAGCAACAGCACTCGCGGTAAGGAGCCAATGGAAGCGGCTCCTTACCACGTGATCGCGCCGTCCAATGACGGCGCGATCACTTGTAAACAAACCGGCGTCATGTAATGACGCCGGTTCCTCCCTCTCCTCTCTGTACCGTTCGGTACAGTGTGAGAGGAGAGGGAGGGGGGGGGATCGGGCGGCAGCAGCAGCCGCCGCACTGTGGGCTGGATCTGTGACAATTGCAGTCACAGATCCAGCCATCCCTGCGCAATACTCTGCAAAATAAAAATAATGATGAGTGCAATACTCTGCAATACCCCACCCCATACTCTGCAATACCCCACCCCATACTCTGCAATACCCACCCTGGGGGGGTGGGGTATTGCAGAGTATGGGGTGGGGTATTGCAGAGTATGCGGTGGGGTATTGCAGAGTATGGGGTGGGGTATTGCAGAGTATTGCACTCATCATTTTTTTTATTTTACTCTGCAATACCCACCCCCCCATACTCTGCAATACCCACCCACCCATACTCTGCAATACCCACCCCCATACTCTGCAATACCCCCCCCCATACTCTGCAATACCCCCCCCATACTCTGCAATACCCCCCCCATACTCTGCAATACCCCCCCCCATACTCTGCAATACCCCCCCCCATACTCTGCAATACCCCCCCCCATACTCTGCAATACCCCCCCCCATACTCTGCAATACCCCCCCCCATACTCTGCAATACCCCCCCAATACTCCGCAATACCCTCAATACTCCAATACCTTGCAATACGTCGCCTATGGGGATTTTTAAGTAGCAACGTTTGGCGCAATTTCACGAGCGTGTGCAATTTTGAAGGGTGACATGTTGGGTATCTATTTACTCGGCGTAACTTCATCTTTCATATTATGCAAAAACATTGGGCTAACTTTACTGTTTTTTTTTTTTTTTAAGCACAAAACTGTTTTTTTTTTAAAAACACGCGTTCAAAAAATTGCTGCGAAAATACCGTGCAAGATAAAAAGTTGCAACAACCGCCATTGTATTCTCTAGGGTCTTTGAAAAAAAAGCATATATAATGTTTTGGGTTTCTATGTAATTTTTTTAGCAAATAAATGATGATTTTTACATGTAGGAGAGAAATGTCAGAATTGGCCTGGGTGCTCCAGAACGCCTGATGGTGCTCCCTGCATGTTGGGCCTCTCTATGTGGCCACGCTGTGTAAAAGTCGCACACATGTGGTATCGCTATACTCGGGAGGAATAGCAGAATGTGTTTTGGGGTGTAATTTGTAGTATGCATATGCTGTGTGTGAGAAATAACCTGCTAATATGACAGAAACTAGATTTTTTTTTTTTTTTTTTACAGAATTTTCAGTCTTTTTTCTTTTATAGCGCAAAAAATAAAAACCGCAGAGGTGATCAAATACCACCAAAAGAAAGCTCTATTTGTGGGAAAAAAAGGACAAAAATTTCAGATGGGTACAATGTTGTATGACTGAGTAATTGTCATTCAAATTGTGAGAGCACCGAAAGCTGAAAATTGGTCTGGTGATTAAGGGGGTTTTCGTGCCCAGTGGTCAAGTGGTTAGTAATGGCAGCAATCAGCGACTATCTGCCCCCCGCCTCACAGCCTGTCAAGTCTTACTCTCTGGGCCCCGGATACTACTGGGTGGGGAGCAGAGGAAGATCACTCCGCCAGGGAAGGCAAGGAGATAATCAGGCAGGTAATTGGCCGGGACTTGAGCCAAGGCAGAAGAACATGCGATCGGAGCTGAATGGGCATGCACCTGAAACTGAAGAAATATTCTCTCCACACCGACCAGCACATGATCATCAGAAAGGGGCACAGATAATGGAAAAAATACACTCCGCTAAGCTAGTAGGTGCGGTGGAGCAGGGGTGTGTAATTCAGATTTTTTTTTTATTCTGCACTGACTGTCTTTGAAATTGCCCCAGCCCCTGTTAAAATCCAATCTGGGGACAAACTTGGTCTGGGGACAGTGTCCTCAATCGGGGAACTGTCCCCGGAAACTGGGGATATCTGGTCACCCTACCTTAATGGTAACTGCTACATTTACAATCACCCACAGAGAGAGGGAGGGATTGGGTAGGAAAAAGAAATAAGAGGAAAGAAATTAGAAGTCATTAATTAATCCTCCTTAAGAGTCCAAAAGAACAGGGTATAAGTTATTAAAATGTAATGTATATGTATAAATACGATAGATGGTTAAGGTGATGGAAATGTACTAGGATAGAAGGAAAAGTAGATGTAAATGTTTTTTTTATATATGATGAATGTGATAAAATGTCTGTTGATATGTGTTCCTCTATTTTTGATAAGAAAAAAAAAAGACTAAATTGTGAAGAAAAAAAAAGACATTCCATGCATTACATGAAATACTTAAAATCGTTGCTGGCCTCCACAATGAAGTCTTCAGCCTTTAGCAACTTTTTTCAACCAGGGAATGCTGATGCTACAGGGTGGAGTTCTTGGAATGGGGAAAAACCTGAGTCGATCTGTCCTAATCCTACTAACTCATGGCAGCATACATGGCCTTTTTTGGAGGACCGAAGTGGGAAGCAATGTATGTCATCACATAGACAATCCATCTGCTCATTCCTAAATCCAATAATTATAGACCACTGTGGTAAATGAATCCAGCAATGCCCAGTTTGTTGAGTACTGATGGTATGAATATTAGATTTCGGCAGTCTGCATACCTTAGTGCATATGTGTGTCCACGTTGCATAATGTTGTTTTTTTCTTTCAGGTTCCTTCTATTTGTTTGGCATGCTTGCATTTTCTGGTCGAAACCATTATCTCCATCCTATTATCATAATAGGGTTTTCTTTGAAGATAACATTCAACTGAGAACTGAAGACAGAATAACCCACTTCAATGCTGGGCACTTTCAGCCTCTTCCTGCAGAGGCCAATGTCATCTGCTGTGATTGGTCACAGCGATCACATGGTGGCAGTGGGCCGGTACACTGGTCTGCCATCTCCTGTGTCCGGTGGACACAGTGGGTGACAGGTTGTGCCGCTGCACGTTCTGGGGAGGATGTAATTTGACGTCCACCCAGAACTAAGCAGTCCTGCAAGCAACCCCTTTAAGGTGTGAAAAAATGTAGTGCAGCAAACTTAGGCCAACCTATATCAGTGCTGTAGTATGTTGACTTATTCATTATACTGAGTAAAGGTGCAACATTTTACGGCATCAAAGAAATACATTTTAAACTTTCTGTCTTGAGCTTTATTGCTTACATTAGTCTGATATCACTGTATTATATATCTTGAATTAGTAGATATACAATTTGTTAATACAGACTGTTGGGCACCTGTTTAATGAGATGCTTTTTCTGTACGATTGTTATTCTTGAACCACATTAAAAACAATACTGCCCAAAAAAATACAAAAATAACCCTAATGGGAACATTGGCCCAAACCTTGACACTGGCTGCGCCCATTTGGGGTGCTGGGGTGATTGTGGCATTCAACTCCTACCTAAAGTGTATTACTTGGCAGGAGCTTACTATGGGTAACGATTTAACAATTAACTGTTGGAGTTTCATCCCCTTCCCTTTTTCCCTCCTCACCTTTAGGCCCCTTTCACACGGGACCGATCAGTAATGATCCGCCCCGTGAACCTCTGTTTGCTCAGCGGGGATCGCTCCGTTGATCCCCGCTGAGCCGGCGGATGACAGGGCGGTCCCCGTACACTGTGTGGGGCCCGCCCTGTCTTTTCTCCACTCTCCCCTATGGGGTGATCAGATGAACACGGACCGTATGTTCGTGTTCACCCGATCCGATCCGCCAGACGGATGGAAAAGTAGGGTTTTCCTCCGTCACACTTTGGCTGATCGGAGCGGGTCGGATGTCAGCGTGCATGTCACCGCTGACATCCGTGGTTCCATAGAGGAGCACGGAGCACCCGTTCAGGTCTGCCTAAAAAGCTGGCAGGCGTACCTGAATGGGCCGCCCGTGTGAAAGAGCCCTTATTCTTCATTATCATTTAGTTCCTTATTGTTTGACTGAACTGTTAATTATGACATTGGATAATCCAGTGAATGATATGCCATACTGTACACAGATTATAATTTGGCTGGTTCAGCAGAGACCTGCTTCTTTCCAATACATGTATGGGCAGAAGGGTTGTAAAAAAATTTATTTACTGATCAACTTCTGTGTTGGAAAATTTCCCCTCAATCAGTGCCACCGGCTTTTGCCATCCGTGCTGATCAGTGTATTGTGTAGCGGGGAAGTCTCTCCTCTGTCAGAATACAAATGCTTCAATGTGTGGATGGTGGAATTGGGTCTTTTTTTTTTGTTAAACCCACTGGTTGCACGAAAAAATGAATCATATATGGGCTGCCTTAGGCCCCATGTACACTGGACGCTGGTGCAAACTCTGCTGAAACCAGCGTTTAGAAATGACCGTTTTGCCGCGTTTGCATGCCACGTTTAGCGGCATTTTACCTTGTTTGCGTCTATAAGTGCTTAGTTAAGAAACATAATAAGACCCTCCCTAAGCTCATAACAGTATTATTTAACCATTTCAGCCAGTTTGTGAGACCAGAGTGAGTAGCAGGAGCTTAGAGAGCAGCAGAGTACTTGTATTTAGCGTGTCACTTGCCACATCACCTGCCACGTCACCTGGCCACATCACCTGCCATGTCACCTGGTCACGTCACCTGCCACGTCACCTGGCCACGTCACCTGCCACAAGTTGTGGATTGTCCACTTGCCACGTCACTTGGCCATGTCACCTGCCACAAATTGTGGATTGTCCACCTGACCACGTCACCTGCCACGAAATTGTGGTTTGTCCACTTGCCACGTCACCTGCCACATCACCTGGCCATGTCACCTGCCACGTCACCTGCTACATCACTTAGCCACGTCACCTGCCACAAGTTGTGTATTGTCCACTTGCCATGCCACCTGCCACAAGTTATGGATTGTCCACTTGCCAAAAGTTGGGGATTGTTCACTTACCACGTTCCCTGCCACAAGTTGTGGATTGTCCACTTGCCACAAGTTGTTGATTGTCCACTTGCCATGTAACCTGGCCATGTCACCTGCACGTCACCTGGCCACATCATCTGCATGTCACCTGCATGTCACCTAACCATGTCACCTGCCACAAGTTGTGGATTATCCACCTGGCCACGTCACCTGCCACAAGTTGTGGATTGTCCACTTGCCATGTCATCTGGCCACGTCACCTGCCACAAGTTGTGGATTGTCCACCTGGCCACGTCACCTGCAACAAGTTGTGGATTGTCCACTTGCCACAAGTTGTGAATTGTCCACAATGCAACGAAAACAATTACAGTTTTTTTTATATTTTTTTAATGTTTTTTCATCATTTGCTTTTATTTTTTGAGATTTCTAATGTTAAAAAATAGGTCACCTTTAAAAACGCTGAAACATTGAAATCTTTTGCGTCTGAACTCATTTTTTTGCTTTCAGAAAAACGAGGTTAAACGCAACTGCATATAAACGGCAATAAACGAGACAGTGTTCATGGTCACATACTGTAGTATAACTTTGAATGAGTTCAGGGGCAGTTAAAAAAAGTGTCCAACTGCCTCTGAACGCAAGTTTAACAGCGTCCCGTGTACATGGGGCCTTATGCCGCGTACACACAACCGTTTTTTCGGGATGTAAAAAAAGAAAATTTTAAACCGGCCTTGCCTACACACGACCGTGAAAAAAAATGCTCTAGCAAAGCGTGGTGACGTACAAAACGTACGACGGCACTATAAAGGGGAAGTTCCATTTGGAGGGCGCCACCTTGGGGCTGCTTTTGCTGATTTCGGGTTAGTAAAAGAGAATTTGTGCTTTTCAGTCTGTTACAGCGTGATGAATGTGCTTACTCCATTACAAAGGCTAGTTTTACCAGAACGAGCGCTCCCGTCTCATAAATTGCTTCTGAGCATGCACATTTTTTTTCGCGTCGCTAAAGCCCACTCACGACCATTTTTTATGACGTTAAAAACGACAACGCTAAAAACGATGTGAAAAATTACAGCATGTTCTAAATTTTTAATGCCCATTTTTTACATCGTGAAAAATGCTCTGGAGCCCACACACAATTGTTTTTAATGACATTATAAAAAAACTTCATTTTTTACAACCCGAAAAATGGTCGTGTGTACGCGGCATTAGTCTGGCAATAAATAATCTCTTCGAGCCATATAATGTTGCAGGTTTTGTCTGACTTGCTACAGATTCTAATGCACACAGTGGGGAGCTCACAGTATACAGTCAAATTACAGTAAGCAATTTTGGTACAGGAGAGGAGCCTGTACAATTGTAAAAGGCTGAAGA
This sequence comes from Rana temporaria, assembly GCF_905171775.1. Lineage (NCBI taxonomy): Eukaryota > Metazoa > Chordata > Amphibia > Anura > Ranidae > Rana > Rana temporaria. The sequence continues at coordinate 159,427,895 of NC_053489.1, read as the reverse complement.
CAAGGCTGGAGTTCAGCTTTAATGCAGTGCCAAGGACATTCTGCAAAAGTCAACAGCAATTTACCAGAACGTTTTTCTGACTGGATAGGTAATTGGCTGCTTTAATATTCCTGCACTTTTCTTAGAATTACAATTACTCCTTGTACTGTACTACTGAATACGCCAATACAACTGTTAAATAAAACTGACTAAAACAAGCCTGTAGCACATCCCGCCCATGTTCTTTTAGAGAAGAATAAACTGAAGAGAAATTATATACATTTGATAACTTTTCCTTAAGTTGAGAAAAAGAAAGGCGTAAAACACCTGTTCTTCGGGATGAGGTAGATGCAATCAAACAAGTAAAACTTCTTTGTCATATGAAGTCTGTGAACTGCACTTTTCTTAGAATGAAGCCCTGTACACACGACCCAGAATCTCGTCAGGAGAAAACCTTGTTTTTCCTGACGAGATTCTTGGCAAGATTCTCTTGACGGCCGAGTGTACACACGGGCCATTCAAAAGAACCACCGTTCTTTTGAATGGCACGAACGCGGTGACATCATCGACTACGACGAGCATGCGCTCGTCACATTCAATGCCGTCGCCGCCATCTTGCTTCACCCTACCTATGCCTTGGAAGCTACCACGCATGCGTCAATGTCAGGTTTCCATGGAGAGGTAGGTATACACATGCTCGGGTTTCTCGGCAGGAAAACCCTGCCGAGAATCTCACGATAAGAAAATAGAGAACAGGTTCTCTATTGTTCTCGTCTAGATTCTGGGCAGTTTTCTTGACGAGAAACCTCAAAGCCTCATACACACACACGGTTTACTCGGCAAGAAAGCTCTGCCAGCAGTTTTCTTGCTGGTTCTTACCGAGAAAACTGTGCGTGTGTACGAGGCTTTACAATTACTTCTTGTACTGCACTACTGAATACACCAGGGGTAGGCAACCTTTTTGAGCAAAGTGTGCCGAAAAATGTTTTCAAAGAAATTGAGCGTGCCGATTTTATAGCAAAAAAAATTCAACTTCACACTCCCAATCTCGAAAAGGATTTTTTTTATAAAGAAAAATGCTGTAAACTACTTTAGTAGCGAGACACTAACATCTCTCACTCTCACGCCTCAGATCAGCCACAATTTCTGCAACCCCACACCTCAGATCACTGTGCCCCCTGCAAATCTGTTTCACCACTGTACCTCCCCTACTCATGTGCTCCACCACTGTAACCCCCTGCCCATCTGCCCCACCACTGTAACCCCCTGCACATCTGCTCCACCTCTGTACCCCCCTGCTTTTCTGTCCCACCACTGTAATCCTGTCAGAGAAACAACCAGTTCAGCTGCTTCAGCTGTGTCCCTGCACGCATACACAGTGGAACGGTGCTTCGGCGCATGCGCATTCGCGGCCCGATGGAACGGCGCATGCACATGCGCACTAGTGCACACCCAATCGGCGCTCTGGCTGGCCTATATAAGGCTGCCCAGGTACTCTGACAGATTGCGGTTTTTTCTTCAGCTTCCTGTTTGAGCCTGGTTCCTGTTTCCTGTATCTGACTTCCTGTTGTGACCCGGATTGACACTGACTACTCTGCTCTTCTCCTGGATCTGACCCTCGGCCTGTTTAACGGACTCTGCCTTGCTTTCTGTGCTTGACCCCCTGCCCGTGACCCGGATCTGCTACTTGTCTCCAGCCCTTAACCTTCTGCCTGCATCTCGGATCTGCTACTTATCTCCAGCGCTAGACTCCCTGCCTGTAACCTGGATCGGCCCTCTGCCTCCTTGCCTTGTTTCTCCACTTGTGCTCTGGACTCTTGTATCTCCAGCCAGTGTTATGGAAAGAACTGCACCCACCTGTGTTTGACCCTCAGCCTGTTCCTGTTGGAGCATCCTCCTGTGGGCATCCAACCCACCAGTCATCGCACAGCTTTCCAGCTCTACCCAAATCATCTTGCAAGACCTACCCTTCCTGCTGGTAGCCTGTGCCTCTCCATGCCATCCACCCCCTATATCACCTCCAGGGGGCAGAGTGCGCCTAGTCGCAAGGGTGAACCGTTCTCGGCATCTCTGCATCGGAAAGTACTCGCCTGACAAACCCCCTACTCATTTTCCCCACCAATGTTCCCCCTTTCTAATCTGCCCTACCACTGTATCTCCTTGCACATCTGATCCACTGCCGTATCCCCATGCTCTTCTGTCTCACTACTGAATCACCTTCTCATGTGTCCTAACACTGAACTTATCTGCTCATCTGCCCCACCACTGTAACTCGCTTTCTCATCTGCCCCATGACTCTACCTCCTGCACATCTGTCCCATCTCTGTTCCCTCTGCTCTTCTGCCCCACCACTGTAAATCCCTGCTCATGTGTTCCATCGATGTACCTCCTTTCTCCTCTGCCCCAAAACTGAACCCCCCTGCTCAACTTTCTCCCGACTGTAACTCTCTTCTCATCTGCCCAACACTGAACCCCTCACACTCATCTGTCCCACCGCAGTAACCCTCTCCTTTTCTGGCTCAACACTGATCCTCCCCTGCTCATCTGTCCCACCACTGTAACCCCCTGCTCATCTGTCTCATCACTGTACTCCCTGCATTTTTTGTCCCACCGCTGAACCCCCTTCTCATCTCTCCCACCACTGTACCTCCTGCACAAATGCCCCACCACTGTACCCCCTTGCTCTTCTGTGCCACCAGTGTAACCGTGCCGCTCATCTGCCCATCAATGTAACCCTAATCATTTGCGGCACCACTGTACATCCGCTCCATCGCCGTATACTCTTCTGTCTCACTACTGAATCACTTTCTCATCTGTCCTAACACTGAACCCATCTGCTCATCTGCCCTACCATTGTAATTATTTTTCTCATCTGTTCCACCAATGCACATCTGTCTCACCTCAGTACCCTCCTGCTCTTCTGCCCCACCTCTGTTCCCCCAGTTCTCCTGCCCCACCACTGTTCCCCCTGCTCTCCTGCCCCACCACTGTAACCCCCTGCTAACCTGCCCCACCAATACACCTCCTTTCACATCTGCCCCACTGCTCTAACCCCTGCTTTTCTGCCCAAACACTGACCCCCTTCTCACCTGGCCCATCACTGTACCCCCCTGCTCTTCTGACCCACTGCTGAACCCTCTTCTTGTCTCTTCCACCATTGTACCTCCCTGCACATCTGCCACACTGGTGTACCGTTCTGCTCTTCTGTTCCATCGCTGTACCCTCTTCTCATCTATGATATGTGTCATATGCAGAGTGGTGAAAGGAAGCAGAGATGAGACACATCTACCTGTCCTGGCACAATCACCCTGCTGATCCACCTCTCGCATCCAGCCCAAGTGCTTGTATGTGATGTTACATACCAGCATGTGGAATGGATGCGCAATGATGAGCTCAGGTCAGGGGCATTCTCTGAAAGCAGTGGGCCTGTGTGTGATTTTCATTGCGCTGAATACTGGCTGTGGCTTAAAGGGACACAGAGTGCAGGAGTTCAGTAGTAAGTGACACGAAGCTCAACAGTAATTCCACAAACTGTCACCTGATTGTGCTTTTCTCAATCACAGTGAAATCCCTTCTTTCTGAGATTGATAGTGGCAACCAAGCTTCCTCCAGATGGTGGACGGTGCTAGCGGGACTGTAGAGAACCAAACAATGTTTCCCATCTTTTACAATGTGTGGGGGCACAGTGCCTCCCCCCTCAGTGCAGTTGCAGCGTGGGGAATTCTGAGATTGGAATGTATTTGTGTCTCACTGACACTTCCCTGTGCAGCTCTGCTAATGTGGAGTGAGTCGAGTGATGGTAAAAGAGGCTTTGGGTGACACTTGCGGCACCAGTGCCGGGGGGGTTGTCTAATCCTGGAATACGGCAATATAACTGTTAAATAAAACAGGCAAAAACAAGCCTGTAGAACATCCCCTGGGTTCTTTTAGAAAAGAATAAACCAAAGAGAAAAGATATGCATTTGATAACTTGTCCTGAACTTGAGAACTTGAGAAATTTGAGACGAGGTAGATGCAATCTGTTAACAAGTAAAACTTATTTGGTATATTAACTGTGTGAACACATGTTTCAGCAAGATAAAATAATAAAATAAAAATCTGCAACACCCCTAAAAAAAAACAAGAATCATAAAATTCCTTGCTGAATGATCCTAATTTATTCCCTTCTTGTTCTCTCTACCAGCTGCTGGTAAAAATTAAGAGCCCCACTAGTGTCCTTAAAGGGACCCTCCTGACACCCCCCAATACCATACCATTCTGACACCCCAGCCCTCCTGACACCGCAGCCTTCCTGATCCCCCCCAATACCATACCCTCCTGACACCCCAGCCCTCCTGATCCCCCCCCATACCATATCCTCCTAACACCTCAGCCCTTATGATCCCCCCAATGCCATATCCTCCTGACACCTCAGTCCTCCTGAACCCCCCCCCCGCCAATACCATACCCTCCTAACACCCCAGTGCCATGCCCTCTTGAGACCTTTGTACTGTGCCCTCCATACCTCCCAGTACCATACTCTCCTCACCCCCCAGTACCGTGCTCCTGTGACCTCCATATACCTGGCCCTCCTGACTTTCCTGTACCATGCCCTCCCGACCCCTACCATACATGCTACTGACCTCTGTATGCCACCCTACCTCGTACATCCTACCATCCTCTGTACACTGCCCTACCTACTACTGACCTCTGTACACTGCCCTACCTACTACTGACCTCTGTACACTTCCCTACCTACTACTGACCTCTGTACACTGCCCTACCTACTACTGACCCCTGTACACTGCCCTACCTACTACTGACCCCTGTACACTGCCCTACATACTACTGCCTTCTGTACACTGCCCTACATACTACTGACTTTCCTGAGGAAGCAAATGGTCAGTATGTGAAATGCATTGACCTAATATGGTGGAGCAGAATCCCTAACCTCACTTTGCACTCCATCCATCTAGCTAAGCTGACATTCAGCTTTGAAGCACACTACAGCCCTCCAGAGTTATACAGTGTGAGTGTTCATATGAGACAGAGGAGAACGCTCCTCGTTTGGAGTCTAAAGTCATGTTTCCACCAGCTGGAGAACAAAGGATGGATTGGCTGTAGATAACAACACCATGAATTAGCGAGCAGCAGCTATTATCTCTCCTTAATCATTCACCAGTGGGGAGGACTTTGTTACCCACGCTGACACTCAGCTCAGCATAATGTTACCCAGGAAAAGGAAAAGGGGGGCCTAAAAAGGCTTCCCCTTTTTTTCCCCCCATGGGATCACAGGTGCCAGGCAAATGTCAAGCAAACATGCATGGAATAAAAGACAACCCATGGATTGAATTAAAACTGGCCACAGCCTCGTTTATTGGTTTAAACAAAACATTTAATAAAAACATCAACTTTATTCACATCAAATAATATTTTCACCAAAATTACTTCAAAATAAATCATACTTAGCCCAGCCTCTCAGACTCGAGCTGACTCAGCATTCATCTTTAACCATTTCCTTACATCTTCTAACTGACAGGAGGGTTGTCAACTGCAAGCCTCCTGTCAACACATTCCCAAACCGCGGCCGACTCTATGCATGTTTGCATGTCCAGGTTAAATATATCCAAACCTACGTCTGACAGGTGGATTCTATCATGTCTATACAAACCTTGTAATCTTCCTTCAAGCTTGTGATGACGACATGTGATTATCAAATATGGAACAAGAAATCTTTTCAACGCTTTATTCACTCTTTTACGGACCTTCTCAAGAGGCTTGAATCTAACAGACTCTAACCATCTTAATCTTGATATAATTTCTGAAAACACTAAAATTGTATTTGGAGAAGCTACTCTGATGCCACGGTACACACGATTGAACATTCCGACAACAAAACCGTGGATTTTTTTCCGACGGAATGTTGGCTCAAACTTGTCTTGCTTACACACGGTCACACAAATGTTGTCGAAACGCCAAGAACGCAGTGACGTAAAACACTACGATGAACTGAGAAAAATGAAGTTCAATGATTGCGAGCATACGTCGAATTGATTCCGAGCATGCATGTTTTTTTGTGCGTCGGAATTGCATATACATGATCGAAATTTCTGACAAGAACTTTTGTTGTCGGAAAAATTGAGAACCAGCTCTCAAACATTTGTTGTCAGCAAATGTCCGATGGAGCATACACACGGTCGGAATATCCGACCAAAAGCTCACATCGAACATTTGTTGTCGGAAATTCTGATCGTGTGTACGCGGCATAAGGAGCTTAAATGTCTCCTTCATATTGGTGATTACCTCAAAATGTCTTAATTTTCCCAATATCATTTCCATCAAGGTGAACTACAAGTATTAGGAAAATTTGCATAAAGTCTGCCCAACTCAAAAACAAACTCTTCCCAAACCATACCCCTTACTTCCACGCCAATAAATGCGAAAAGAAAAAGGATTCAGGCCCAAATTATAGTGCTTTCTCTTTTCTGCGACCAAAAAAAAATTATGAATGGCACAATCCACACTGTACAATGACTACCTGAGATAAAACAGCAAATTAATAAGGACGGAAATCCAATTTAAATGAGTTTGAACTCCATCTACCTATTTTTTTTTTTTAATGGCTTTTTCTTCTAAACCAATATGAGCAGCTTCAGTACCTACACCATAAGTTGTTATCCTGAGATGACTTAGTTCAAGATGTTCAAAATCAAACATTTTTTTAAAACAACTGAAAATGTATTAATAGTCAACGGCAAACCGTCACTGTGAATAAACAATAAATTTGAAATATCCGGCCTTAAGCAAATATAGGATCGTAAAGCTTTAACTGGGCAAATGTTTTCTTTCTTCTTTTCAAATAGTTTATTGCGAATAATACAGTACAAGTTATTAGACAAAAATATTTGTAAGATTTACAAATATGGAAGACAAGGCTTCTCAATAACTTATACAGAAAGTATATATTTTTGTATGCTTATACAATTCAAATTGTAATTCAAAAGATATATTGTAGATTAAGACAAATATGTTAGGTAAACAAATATAAATTAAAACTTAGATCATGTAAAATAATTTCCAAACTTAGATATGGAGGAGACAGCATATCACGTAAATTGAAAAATAAATTGTTATGTATGGGATAGTGGGGGAAACATACTTCAAATCCAGAGCCAAGATCTAACCATGTAGCTTGGCTTATCCTGGTGAGAAGGTAAATGACCAAACCATCCCAAAAGTCTCCTTAGTTTAAATATTTTGTAGATAATAAGTAAGTGATATTTGTTTTTTAAGTTCTAGTATATAAAAATAATTGATATGCAATGAAGGGGGCTGGGATTGGAAAGGCTTGTATAAAAGGAAGGGGATGGCAGGTATCACCAAACGGTATCAGTGGTTCAGGAGATCCGTGGTGTTGGAGAAGAGACATTATGGGCCAGATTCTCAAAGGCGTTACGACGGCGCAAAGCCATTTGCGCCGTCGTAAGTCCTCATCTGGCCCTATCTATGCGACTGATTCTTAGAATCAGTTACGCATAGATATCCCTTAGATCTGACAAGCGTAAGGCTCTTGATCTTAAATGCATTTTTTTTTTCGCCGCTAGGTGTCGCCGACGTCGTTTTCCCCGTCGCTTATGTAAATGAGCAATTTACGACGATTCCCGAACGTACGCGCGAACGACGCAGAGAATTTACGACGTTTACGTAAGCGTAAACTTGCCCCTGCTAATATGAGGGGCAAGTTTACGTAGGTCTGTCGTATGCCATGTTAAGTATGGCGTCGGGTCAGCGTCGGCTTGTTCCGTCGGTTACGTCGTTTTCCTAAGTCGTCCGCGAATACGACTTTACGTCAATGACGCCCACGTCGGCGTCATTGACGTTTTCCGTCGAGAACTGGAGCATGCACACTGGGCTATTTTAAGCCTGGCGCATGCGCAGTTCGATCGGCACGGGGGCGTGCTTAATTTAAATACAAGCCGCCCCCTTTGAATTACGCAGCCTTACGCCGGGCCAATTACACTACGCCGACACAAATTACAGAGCAAGTGCTTGGAGAATACGGCACTTGCTCCAGTAAGTTGCGGCGGCATAGTGTAAATGGCTTACGTTACGCCGCCGCAGATTCTACAAGAATCTGGCCCAATGTGAGGTGGGTACATAGGGCCAGATTCACGTAGCTGAGCGGTGGCGTAACGTATCGTAGATACGTTACACCGCCGCAAGTTTTCATCGCAAGTGCCTGATTCACCAAGCACTTGCGATGAAAACCTACGCCGACGGCCTCCGGTGCAAGGCGGGCCAATTCAAATGGGCGTGTGCCATTTAAATTTGGCGCGCTCCTGCGCCGGACCTACTGCGCATGCTCCTTTTCTTAACTCCCGCCATGCTTTGCGCGCCGTGACGTCATTTTTTCGAACGGCGACACGCGTAGCGTACTTCCGTATTCCCGGACGTGTTACGCAAACAACGTTAAATTTTAAATTTCGACGTGGGAACGACGGCCATACTTTAGACAGCAATACGATTGCTGACTAAAGTTAAGGCACCCAAAACGACGACTAACTTTGCGACGGAAAACTAGACTAGCGGCGACGTAGCGAACGCGAAAAACCGTCGTGGATCGCCGTAACTCCTAATTTGCATACCCGAAGCTGGTTTACGACGCAAACTCCCCCCAGCGGCGGCCGTGGTACTGCATCCTAAGATCCGACAGTGTAAAACAATTACACCTGTCGGATCTTAGGGATATCTATGCGTAACTGATTCTATGAATCAGTCGCATAGATACTCTGAGAGATACGATGGAGTATCTGAGATACTCCGTCGTATCTCAGCTGTGAATCTGGCCCATAGTCTCCGGACAACATTAGGAAGAAATCAAGACCAGGTGGAAGGTAGTGTTCGATCCATGGGAGCCATAACAATTCAAACTTGGGTAGTTTGTCAAGTAAGAGTACTTCTGTCTTAGCATGAATCATTGCCTGCGTTACTTGATGTTTAACTGATACTGTGAATAATGTGGTTGATTTCCAGGATTTTACAATGGTTTGTTTTGCAGCTATGGTAATTAGGAGTAAAAGTTTGAACTGGCGGTGTGTTAAAGATTTTGGTTTGTTAGGGCAAATGTTTTCATCCTGACTCTTTTGTAACATTATCCAGGATCCCATACCTAAAGCACCAGTCTTACTAAATTGTAGAAAAATCATTAACCTGCCCTTAAGTAATATAATATTTGATAATAAGATACCCGACTTAGAAACTCTAAATGCGGCATAAAATGCCATTGAAAAAATTTAATTAAAAAGAATGGCTTCATACCTAGACGAGCAAATCAAAAATGTAGCAACACAAAGTTGTGCTAAAATAGCTGGGGTAATTGGGAATCTTCTATCCTTTCTCAAGTTTGCCTTTCTATATCCCTTTAGAGCCTATCCTACTGAGAAAAAAACATGACACGTAGGCAGGCTATAAAGGCATAGGAAAAAGGAAAACGCCAGATACAATTTTACAAATATGCGACCATGAATAATTCCTTTGCATTAAAGTGGAGGTTCACCCTAATAACATGTATATCTGACCAACTCCCTTATATTCGTAACAAGTACTGTCCGCAATTAGTTTTTTTTTTTTATGCTGTACGTACCTTGTAATCCATTTTTTCAATCTACTTCTCCCCACGGGAGTAGGCATTTCTATGCCTAGGGGGATTGTCATCTGGGAGGTCGCCCAGATGATTGATGTCTGTTCCCCCCGGCGGATAAGGCCCCACCCCCGTATTGCGTAGGAGCGCACGAGTTACGGGGTTTCCGAAAGAAGCCACATGCAGAGCGCAGGCGCAGTATAGAGCTGACTCACATCTCCGCATGTACGGCTTTTTTCGGAAACCCTGTAACTCGTGCGCGCCTACGCAATATGGGGGGCGGGGCCTTATCTGCCGGGGCGAACAGACGTCAATCATCTGGGCGACCTCCCAGATGACAATCCCCCTAGGCATAGAAACACCTACTCCCGTGGGGAGAAGTAGATTGAAAAAATGGATTACAAGGTACGTACAGCATAAAAAAAAATAATAATAATTGCGGACAGTACTTTTTACGAATATAAGGGAGTTGGTCAGATATACATGCTATTAGGGTGAACCTCCGCTTTAAATATTGAAGAAATAAAAGCATGAGATGCTCTGAATATGTATTATCTTGAAGGGAGGACAAAAAAGTTGCCCACAGTAGCCATGCATAAGTGTAATTTTTCTGAGTAGAATTAGCCACATATTGTTTAATGTTCTGAAAGATTAAATCAGATCCCATAAATGAGAAGGGCAAGGCGCTCCGACTAGATCCGCCTCTGGCATTAACGAGAAAAACCGGTCCATCTGTAGGCGAGAGAGAACATCAGCTATTACATTAGTCTTGCCTGGAATATACTTAGCCTTTATCTAGATGTTCATCTTCAAGCACAGAACGACAAAATAACGTTAACATGAAACCACCTGAGGAGACTTTGGATGCCACTCCTTTATTATCTGTACTAACTAATAACATCTTATTAGAAAAATAAGAACCCCAGGCCTCTATAGAAAAAATAATAGGGAACAATTCCAGCATTACTATATTTTTGCAAAAACCATTAGATACCCACCTAGGTGGCCAAGTGGGTGAGCACCAATGGTTCCTCCAAATTGACCCAAATCCAACTGAGCCAGCTGTGTCAGTTGCTAGGCAGAATTTGCTGTCAGTAACAGAATCTTGCTGCTACAAAGCTTTCACATTAAAATGTTCTAAGAAATGTAACTAAACCAATAGATCTTCCTTCACATCAGATGTAAATCTAATATGTGCCGATTGATTCTTTACTCCAGAAATTGCCACATATAACCTCCTTGAAAAAACTCTTCCCATTGTAAGAACCCTGGATGCAAAAACTAATTGGCCTAAAAGAGATTGTATTTCTTTTAAAGTTGTTTTCCTTTGTCTCATAAATCGTAATAATAACTGCATAAGCCTATAGATTTTACTAGGCAGCCAAAACTCCATAGCAACTGTGTCCAATGTTATACCCAAAAACTCAATACATGACATGGGAAAAAACGTTTTCTCTTCCACCAAAGGGATCCCTAAATAATTGCAAACTAGATAGAATGACTGTAATAAATAAAGATAATTATTCGAACCAGCTGGACCCATAAAAACATTTTTTTCCAAATAATGTATAAAAAAAAATTGTGAATCTGCAACTTTACCTGCTACCCATTCTATGAAGGTTGAGAATGTTTCAAAATAAAAGCAAGAAACTGAACATCCCATTGGCAGGCATTTGCCAAAATAAAATGTATCCTCAAAATGTATACCCAAAGAATTAAAACATCTCGGACTTAGCAGAAGGCAACAAGAGGCTGACTTTATATCTGCCTCTGCTATCAATGCATTAGGGCCCAACATGCGCAGCTTTTGTACCGCCGTCTCAAAGATGCATATGTTACAGAAGATACATTTTAGTCTGGTTATTCAAATAATTGCCAAAAGGAAAAGACAGGTGATGAATAAGACATCATGAGTTTGGTTCTTTTTCAGGAACTATACCCAATAGATAAACCCTAAAATCCTTAAAAAGGGGGGAAATCAAACCTTCCATCCTACCAGCCCTTACCAGCATTTTTTTCCGTACCACAAGTGGCAATTATTTTTACTGATTTTAAATTACATACCATTGCATATCCAGAGCCCTCAAAAACTGGTGAATTAAAACCTACCGTGAAACCTTCAGTGAGAAGTGAAGCTACCTGCTGGTTTGGGTAAATTCGCAAAAACCGGAGCATTTTTTGGAAGCTATCTCTTTGTACTGCTTGAAGTTTTCGAAAACATTTAGAAATTGGATGGGCTTGAGAACAAAAAGCACATTTGTGCTTATATTTGCATGCGTTCAACCATTTACGTTGTCTATCATTGAACGCAAAGCACAAACCTTTTATATATTTCCTGAGGTATTTACAGTAGCAATAGCGGTTTGCCTTACAAAAGGCTGTTCTTGCAGCAAAAATACATTTTACCAAATACCGACGTCCTTGGACCCCCATGGAAGTGAAGGATTATATCAATGTGCTGGAACAGGGATGGACTCTTTTGTGGAAATTTTTCACACAATACACTCGCATAAATTCCAAAAGCATGTAACCAGCTGTAAAAGGATTTCAGCACTGGTTTCCTCCTGATATCATCCTTTTTATCTTTTTTTTGTCATATATGTTAGGAAAATCCCTAACAGGAGGAAGTAACGTGCTCAAATCTACATACCGTAATCACCACTCTAAAGTCTCTCTTTTGAAGCAGCGTTTAGGTGGAAACCAAAGCGAGAAAGTACACAAGGCATGCAAAAAAAATACCTAAATTTAGTTGTCTCCAGACCCGGAAAAAAAGGTGGATCTTACAATAAGGACACTTGTTCAGGTGACAGTCAGTCATTCAAGAGAGGATTTACCCCTCACAACTGGCAAAATGATGCCCAGCATCATTCTTATTTAACTCACTTACTCTGAGCTCAGGACATGAAACTCTTCTCACAGGTTGGGAGTGTGGGCTGCCCTCTGCATCATTTAGATGAAGAAGGCAAAGAGAAGAACCCATGACATCACCAGATTGAATAAATCTTGCAGAAAGATACTGTCCTCAAATTTTCCACTCACCAACTCGTATTTTGTTATTTTGCGAGTGGAAAATGAGGGCTGGTGAGGGTGGGCTGCCTGGGAGCAGGGAGGGGGGGGGGGCAAACACTGCCGCTATGTGGGGTTGAATGGGAGCCGTTCTCCCAGTAATCACAGAGGGAAAGAGAGAGGAAAGCAGGCAGCCAAATTATCAGAGAGCAGGAACATCGCTGTAACAGCTTACATTTGTTTCAATTGCTGGTGTTCCCCACGCTTGCCGTCACATACAGCATCGCCTCCTGGCTCGATACTTTGTTAGACAGTTCACCCGTCCAATCCTGAGATGTGTGATGTATATAAGTCCTCGAGCCAGGAGTGTATGTGACGGCGAGCTGCGTGATCACATGGCCGCGTGATCTCACGCCATAATCTGATAATCTGACCGACTGCTCTCCTCTCTTCCTCTGCACTGGTAGCCTGCATTGATGGACACAGGCAGGCTGCATGATGAACAAAGGCAGCTTGCATGATGGACACAGGGGCAACTGGTGGTGAGTAACCACTGAGGCCTGGCTAGTAGCTCAGGACTTGAAGATTTGAGCCCTGGTATATATACAGATTTTACAGAGATTAACCACATGCCGACCAGTGCACGACAATATAAGTCAGCACAATGGCTCGGCAAATAGGTACGTGACCTTTAAAACACGGCACCCGCCACTTGCTCTGTGACTATGCCCGCGGGACCTGCGGACTCTGTTACTGATAGCCCAGTCCCCCCACAATTAGAATCACTCCCTAGGACACACTTAAACCCTTAAGCGCCCCCTAGTGTTTAACCCCTTCCCTGCCAGTGTCGTTTACACAGTAATGAATGAATTTTTATAGCGCTGATCCCAAAATAGCATCAAAAGTGTCTGATGTGTCCGCCATAATGTCGCAGTCACGATAAAAAAAAATCGCAGATCGCTGCCATTATTAATTAAAAAATGCCATAATTCTATCCCCTATTTTGTAGACGCTATAACTTTTGCACAAACCAATCAGTACACGCTTATTGCGATTTTTTTTTTTTTTACCAAAAATATGTCGAAGAATACATATCGGCCTAAACTGAGGAAACAATGTGTTTTAATATATTTTTGGGGGATATTTATTATAGCAAAAATATGTCGAAGAATACATATCGGCCTAAACTAAGGAAACTCTGTGTTTTTTGGAAAATATATTTGGGGGGTATTTATTATAGCAAATAGTAAGAAATATTGCTTTTTTTTTAAATTGTCACCCACTTTTTGTTTATAGCGCAAAAAATAAAAACCGCAGAGATGATCAAATACCACCAAATAAAACTCTATTTGGGGGGAAAAAAGGAGGTCAATTTGGTTGGGTGCAACATCGCACAACCGTGCAATTGTTAGTTAAAGCGACGTAGTGCCATATTGCAAAAAGTGCTCTGGTCAGCAATCCTATCATATGATCAGTTGCAAGGCAATTTTTCTTCTAATAAAATATAAAAATAAAATTAATAATCTATGATAGTTATTAAATGAGTTGCCATGGTTCTTGTTTACAATCTATTGCAAGGATTCGTTCAATCTGTTCAATCCACATAATAGCGGAAAAAAAATGTTAATGGTAAATTGCCTTAGTTCTTTAAATTACTATTGATAGTATTAATGATCAAAAGCTGGTTGATAGCGGTTGAAATTGTCAAAAAAAATGTACATGTATGGGTAGCTTTAGAGCAGGGGTCTCCAAACTTTCTAAGCAAAGGGCCAATTTACTGTCCTTAAGGCTTTAAAAGGGGGGGGGGGCTGTGGCCAGTGGGAGTAGAAAATCATTAGAAGACCCCAGCATCAGTGGCCCTTCATTGGTTTTAATAAGGAAATAGGGCCCTGTTGTTGATACTGTATCAATGAGAAGAGTGGGCCAGATAAAGGCAAGCAAAGGGCCAAATCTGCCCCCCCCCAGCCGCAGTTTGGAGACAACTGCTTTAGAGCACACGTGCCAGTAGTAGCAGCGCCTGGTTACTTCTGAGGGGATCAGAGAGTTAATTAGCTCTGACCCAGCTGATTTGTTCAAATTTGTCTCAGCTTGGCTGACTGTTGGCTCATTCTGTTGCTTCTGGGGTGCTGTTCCCACCCCAGGATGACAGGTGGCAGCAGTGGAGTCGAGGTTTGGGTACACTTCCCCAGAAGCCTATCAGGAGGGGTTTTCCTCGCTGTGCATGCTGGGGGGAGGGTATTTATGAGACAGACGCCATTGGTCTGGGTTCTTCTTTGAGTGCGGCACCCACCGTCATCACGGCGCCCTGACGAAATGGCCTTCCAGGACAGGGTGCGCGTGTCGTGCAGTGTTCCTGTTTCCGGGATATCGTTGGTCCGGAACATTTAAAGCTGTGGCCGGGCCCCAGTAATCGACTGGGTCCCCAATCCTGAAAAGATCCCAGCAGGGCCGCCATCAGGGTTTTTTTTTTAGGGGGTCTGGAGGCCCCCAGGGCCCCAGATGGCAACCCCCCCCCTTTTTTTATATATATTTTTATTTTATTTTTTATTAAAGGGACAATTTTTTTTTTTAGAGGTCCGGAGGTCCCCAGGGGCCTGGAGATCCCCAGGGCCCCGAATGACAACCCCCCTTTTTTTTATATATTTTATTTATATATATATATATATATATATATATATATATATATATATATATATATATATATATATTATAAATATTATTATTATTAAAGGACCCAGAGGTCCCCAGGGCAACCCCCCTTTTTGTATTTCTTTTTATATGTATATATATATATATTTTTTAATAAAGGGCTCAGAGGTCCCCAGTGCCCCATGTGGCAAACACACTTTTTTTTTATAAATGTTTATTTTTTTATTTTTGTTTGTTTATATATTTTTGTATTTATTTCTTTTTTTAAGGGCCCAGAGGTCCCCAGGGCCCTGGATGGCAACCCCTCCTTTTTTTTAATTATATTTTTCTTTATTTCTTCTTTTTTTTTGTAAGGGCCCCGCTTCTCAATTCGCGGCAGCCCGCCCGCTTCTCAATTTCAGGTGGCGCCAGCACCCCCCCCCGGTTCTCTGCTCCAGGGGGCCCATGCCTGAAGCTGTGTAAGGGGCCCCATAATTCCTGATGGCGGCCCTGGTTTCCAGTGAGAGGAAGCTGTTCGGTGCTGAGTCCATCTGAGGAGAGCCGAGAGAGGCTGGCGATCCAATAGGGTCTCGACAATCCACCGGGGATCAAGGTAACCGGTTACTGAGAGGTTGGACGTTGGTCACCTATCAGTCGGTATAATGCAAACTACCTGAAGGAGATCCAGGCCAAAGTCTTTTAAGGAGAGTTACCTCTGCTATTTCAATCCTAAGGAGGGTCTGTGGCAGAGACTTTTCCTCTAAGTTCCGAGTGATACACTGGCTGCCAGGTCAGTGAGAGAGGCCTGTCCAGGTACGTTATACCCACTCCGGCTGGAGCGGCAAAGAAAACTAAATGCCATTGGAAGCAGGACTGTTTCCTTACTACTACACTTGAATCTGCTATTTCTCCTTCAGCTTCACCTCTACTCTTCACCACAAGTTTTATTGTTTTACCCAGCTGGGTAATAAAGAGCACAGAAAAAGACACCTGTCGTGAACATTCCATTACTGCTACATGCACCATACACCCCTAGATGGCAGAGGAGCCACGAGGTAACATGCCACCCAAAACAAACCAGCAGCTCCTTCAGGGGTAGTGCTACACGTGGGAGCTCGTCCGGGATAGGCTGTTACCTCGGACAACTACATTGAAAAGTTTATTCTGCCATTTCAAGCCAGGAATTGTCGTGGTGTTGGACTGTGCTGTTGAGGAGAGAGTTAACGTCAGATAGTTAAAGTCTGGGCACATGTGCAGCGGAGTGACGTGTGCCTTCAACATGCAAGAAAAAGAACTCAAAGTGGGAGGAGTTACCCACCCCTGCGTGAGACGTAGGGCGAGTTTGGCGCCAAAGGTCAGAGTGATTGCCCACCCACAAGAGAGAGTCGTACAAACATGTCTGTGCCCCTGATGCCGTTTGAGAGATTGAGACCCCCAATGTCTACGGCGGGAATCAATCCGATGCCTGCTGCCACCGGAGTCCCCCTGACCGACACTGGGATTCGAATGAGGACGCAGGGGAGGTTTTTACTGTTTTCCAGTGGTAGCATTAATGCCCTTGGACTGTCTTGCCCCCGATGTGCGGAGCTGGCTGTCCAGATCCTGCCCTTTGCTCAGTGCAAGAAGTGTCGAGAATATTTGTTCCATGTGGAACAACCAACAGAGTCTCCCCGTGAGTACCGGGTGGATTGGGTCGCTGGAACAGTGACCACGGAAGAAGAGATCCCATGGCTCGCACCTGTTTCCACCACTACTATTGCTGATCCCGATGCCGTGACTGTTTCTTCCACAATCACCATGCCATCGACTGTTACTCCGATTATGTCGCCCGAAGTAAGTGACTCTGAAAATAAAGAAAATGTGCCTGCTGTAAAGGTGGATGTTGCCACTGAAACCATATGCATGACAGTGGTCCCCGCTTGGCTCACACCTGGAAAGGTGGGCCCTGTCAAGGTCTCCCATGGCTGTGGTCGAGGCCTACCTATGCATGGACATGACAAGGTCAGTAAACTTGCTGAAGAACGTGTCTTTTTGCCTGCTGAGAAGTACAATACTTCTGAAATTGATTCTTCCTCTGATGTGGGGGATGATCAAGGGTTTGAGACGGAGCTGCCTGAGTCACAATGGGGCAGAAACTCCCGTGCTTCCAAACCCCGAAAGTTCAAGAGACGTTCTAGGGATGCCACGCCACGGGCGGCTGTCCCGCAGCTAACCTGGGGAGTTACGGTGCCAGGAACCAGTGTTGCTAAAGAAACTAACATACTTGTTACTTTTTATTTCATTTGTAGCTATGACTAAGCATTGATATCCAATGCAAAACGCGTCAGCTGTTTTTCCCATTGTGTGCTGATACCTGTAGTGCATTTTTCCTTCACCCAATAAAGGGCACGTCTTTTTAAGTATTTTCCTTCTTTTGCACAGACGTTCTAGGGATGCCGCGCCACGGGCGGCTGTCCAACAGCTAACCTGGGGAGTTACGGTGCCAGGAACCAGTGTTGCTAAAGAAACGGCTCCCACACCAGCTGCACTACCCATTGTAAAAAGAGCGCCTGACGCTATTGTTATGCAAGGACTTGGACACCTCCGTACCCTGCCGAAGCTGGCTCGCCTTCAACGTATTGTAATGAAGAGGGTGGCCCTGGACTACGGGTGGGAATTTCCCTACGTGCCCCCAGCTCTCATGACACTGATTGAGGAAATGAGAGAGGAGTGGTGCAAGGATGCAATGTGGGAATACTTGAATGTCCCAGAAGCTGCTCGTGACACGGACTATACTTTTGTTACCCTTGGCCACCAGTTTGAAGGTCGCCTAACTGTCTGGAGCCCTGAAAGTGGATCGGGTCTATTCAATTACCATAATGGATAACCAAGGGGACATCTTCACTTTGTCGGATCCCAGATTGTACATGTAGGATCAATGCCTACAGTGTAATTTTTTTGTTTTTTGCCGTTGTTTGAAGGAATCATGGATGGGAACGATCACCTCTTTTCAGTTTTTGTTTTTATTTCCTTTCTCCTGATTAGGGATGAGCTTCGTGTTCAACTCGAACATCGTGTGTTCGAACCGTTCGTCGAATTACGAACGTTATGGGCCGTTCGCGCCAAATTCGAGTGGCGTGTCACGGCCCATAATTCACTGCGGCATCGCAGTGCATTGCTGGCTGATGATTGGCCAAGCATGCACTATGACCCGCATGCTTGGCCAATCACAGCTTGCAAAAATAACGGGGAGCCATAATTGGCCAAAGCCAGGGTGGCTTTGGCCAATTATGGCTCAGGGGGTTTAGTACACGCCCCACACTATAAAAGGCTGCCTGCAAGTTGGCTTGTGTAGTGTGTTGCGGTGGTTAAGACAGAGAGAGAGAGAGAGATAGAGAGAGATAAAGAGATAGAGAGAGAGATAGATAGAAAGGGATTGCAGGTAGATAGGGCAGGCAGGCAGGCAGGCTAGTCAGTTAGAGTTACAGTGTGTAGAGGATATATCCCAGGTGTTGTATATATATTTATACACTCTATTGAGTTTAGCTAGATCCGCTCTTCCTAATTTACTGACAGGAAGGCAGGTGATTGTGCTAGCTGCAGTATTCTCACGTGGTGTTCTGTCTGTGTCCTCTGCAGTGTGCACCTAAAGCTACGTGGTGTGTGTATTGTCCGTGTCCTCTGCACATTGTGCACCTAATGTAAAGCTGGTGTTTCTCATATTTATTCGTAGAGTCAGGGATTTGCTCATATTAATACTACAGGCAGAGGATATTGCTGCAAGTACTTTCACGTGGTATACTGTCTGTGTCCTCTGCAGTGTGCACCTAAAGCTACGTGGTGTGTGTACTGTCTGTGCTATTTTTCTCAATGATTTTCATCTATATTGCAGGCACCAGACATTACATTAAAGCCGCAAGCAGTTTTAAATTACTATTTTCTTAAAGTAATCTCATTTTGTGCAGCGACAGTTCTAAACACGTGCCACTTCACAGGCATAATATAGACACCCAGCAGGTACGATATTTAAAGGAATTTTTCAAATAAGAAAATTTCACTTTAAGCATCATTAAATCAGTGCTCCAGAAAAAAACGACCGTTTTTAAAACTTTTTTTTACATTGATACATGTTCCCTGGGGCAATACCCGGGTTCTCAAACCTGTTTTACGACAATAACTTGCATATTAGGCTTTAAAATTATCACTTTTGAATTCGAACGTTCGAGTCCCATAGACTTCAATGGGGTTTTAAATGTTCGCGCGAATGTTCGGTCAGTTCGAAGGTTCTGGTGCGAACCGAACAGGGGGGGGGGGGGGGTGTTCAGCTCATCCATACTCCTCATCCACATTTGGCTGTGATGTGAAGAACTTAGGGGGGGAGGGGGTAATAGGTTAGTAAGATTAGGGTCCTGTATATTCCATCACAGCAAGAAGAAAAGAAGACATTTTTTTTTCCTCTCCGATTGCTCTGGTTTGAGCGTGGACTGCCTTATGTTGGTAGGGACAGGGGCAGTGTTCTGCAGCTTCTACCACTGCAGAAAGACTAACTTGTATATATTTTCTCCTAGGCCCTTGCAGTTTGAGAAAATCTTGGCACTTATTTTTGAATGTGTCTCTTTGGGAGGAAAGGAGGCTTTGCCTTAGTTGGCAGAGGTGCAGCTTCAATTTCACCCTCAGTGACTAATAATGTATATTTTGTGTATGTTCTTCCATTTTAGTTTTTTTCAGGTTATTGATCATCTATCCAAACTGTCAGAGAATGGGGCAGGATAGATAGTCAGGAATGTCTAATGTCATAATGCATCACTGTGAATATTATACAAAGTAATGTTTGATATTTTTATATCTTTTCTTGTTCTTCACTTTACTGTTAAAGCAGATTCAGGTCAGGTGCTCAGGCTTGAACACCAATTTGGACACTGAGGACAGTGTCTATTCAAGTGGGGGGAGTGTGTAGTGCCTGGTTACTTCTAAGTACCGGTGCCAAGTTAAATTTAGAGGGGGTCAGAGAGTAAATTAGCTCTGACCCAGCTGATCTGTTTAAATTTGGGTCTCTGTCTCAGCTTGGCTAACTGTGGGCTCATTCTGTCGCTTCTGGGGTGCTGTCCCCACCCCAGGATGACAGGTGGCAGCAGTGGAGTCGAGGTTTGGATGCTCTTTCCCAGCAGCCTATCAGGAGGGGATTTCCTTGCGGTGCATGCTGCTGGAGGGTATTTATGAGACAGACGCCATTGGTCTGGGTTCTTCTTCGAGTGCGGCACCCACCTTCAGGGTGACTGCATCACCGCGCCCCGGCGAAGTGGCCTTCCAGGCCTGGGTGCGCGTGCCACGCGGTGTTCCTGGTTCCAGGACCACATTGGCCCGGAACATTTAAAGCTGTGGCCGGGCCCCAGTAATCGACTGGGTCTCCAATCCTGAGAAGATCCCAAGCGTGTTCCCAGTGAGAGGAAGCTGTTCGGTGGGGAATCCATCTGAGGAGAGCCAAGAGAGGCTGGCGATCCAATAGGGTCTCAACAATCCACCAGGGATCAAGGTAACCGGTTACTGAGAGATTGGACGTTGGTCACCTATCAGTCGGTATAATGCAATCTACCTGAAGGAGATCCAGGCCAAAGTCTTTTAAGGAGCGCTATCTCCGCTATTTCAATCCTAAGGAGGGTCTGTGACAGAGACTTTTCCTCTAAGTTCCGAGTGATACTCTGGCTGCCAGGTCAGTGAGAGAGGCCTGTCCAGGTACACTATACCCACTCCGGCTGGAGCAGCGAAGAAGACTAAATGTCGTTGGAAGCAGGACTGTTTCCTTACTACTACACCTGAATCTGTTATTTCTCCTTCTGCTTCACCTCTACTCTTCACCACAAGTTTTATTGTTTTACCCGGCTGGGTAATAAAGAGCACAGAAAAAGACACCTGTCGTAGACATTCCATTACTGCTACATGCACTATACACCCCTAGACGGCAGAGGAGCCATGAGGTAACATGCCACCCAAAACAAACCAGCAGCTCCTTCGGGGGTAGTGCTACACACAGAATACAATTATGTATTGCATTGCACCCATAAAGATGATCATTTGTAGGTGAAACAATCTATTTTAATCTCTTTAACATACCAAAATCATGACTTATAGCTGGATCTTGATGAAGACTGTGTGAATCGTCATCTATATACTAACCTCCTCCTAGATATAACTGTAAATATAATTATTTTATGAAGCATTCCAGTTGGGTTTAAATTATTTATGAGTTTTTGAGATACCATTTCCCATCGTAATCAGTACATGAAGTATTTGAGGCTTGTCTTTGAGACGTGCCAAGTTTGGAACTGCCATGACAACATGCTGTTTTGGTATGCTTTGCATATTGAAAATGGCATGTTTACTGCCTTCTCACTTACGTATATATAAACATATTTGACAGCATCGCCTGACAGAACTGTTACTACTTGAAATGGTTGCATATCATAACCAGCGTATTTAAAGAAAAAAAAAATCAACTTTCTATTTAACATTACTTGCTGTTTAGGGTTTTCCATGCCTCTAAATGAAAGAATGTCTATATATTTTAGCTACTATATATGTTGGCCACTTGTCCCACCCAGCATAGTATAGCTGAACAAATCTAATGCCGCGTACACACCATCACTTTACGTGATAAAAAAAAACGACACTTTCTGTGAAGTAAAAAATTACGTTTTTGAAACTTCAATTTTCAAAGACGAAGTTGCCTACACACCATCGTTTTCTCACAATGATCTTGCAAAGTGAGGTTACGTTCCACCACGTTTTACCATTGAAGCTTGCTTCATAAGTAGCTTCTGGGCATGCGTGGATGAAAAAACGTCTTAGAAAACAGCGTTTTTTGCTACACACGGTCAATTTCTGTGAAGTAAAAAGTGCACTTTTGAAAAACGACACATAAAATTGAAGCATGCTTCAATTTTTTTTGGTCGTTTTTTACAAGACATAAAACTACGTTTTCCCCCACACACAGTCAATTAAAGTGACGTTTTTAAAAACGTCATTTTTTTTCCATCACATAAAGTGATGGTGTGTACGCGGCATAAGACAATTTTTTTAACAGCGCAGGAGCTGTCAGACACTGTAGACTCATGGCAGATGGTTGTGAATTCAAGAAGACGCAACAACACATTTCAGGTTAACACCCCCTTTGTCAAGCCTACCCATTGTGAATAACACAATGATTTTATACTAGGATGCTGGTGAGCTACAGGGTGCAGTGACAATCTACGGCTTTACAGCTCACTTGAAATTAATATAAAAAAGGACAATCCAGCACAAAATAGATATACAACAATACTATACCAGGCTACATGGCACAGTAAAACCTCACATATGATAATAGGCCAGCAATGTTTGGAGAACTACAAAGCAAGGTATAGCAAAAAAGAATCTTTATAAGGGACATGCCTTCATAAAAATATGTATATAAGGGACAGTTTTTCAGAAAAAAGAAGGTCATTAATAAAAAAGGAACATAAATATACCTTATAGCAGGGGTAGGCAACCCCCAGCACACAAAGCCTCTTTTGCCGGCACTCAAATCCCTCCCCATTAGCAGAGAAGCGCAGAGAAGTGTCAGTGAGACATTAATGCTTTCCAATTTCAGAATTCCCCATGCTGCACCTGCACTGAGCCCCCACACATTGTAAAAGAGGGGGAGCGTTTTTTGGTTCTCTAATTTTGCTGTAGCTGCGATCAGCATCAGCTTTTGTGATGGGGAAGAGATTGGGTGCAGATTTGCTTGTAAGCGGGGTGAGGGGTGCGGCGATTCACTGAGGGAGACACACGTAAAGTTCTTTGAACAAGATAACGTTTATTACCGAGAGTCGGTAGTAGTAACAGTCTTAACAATCAAACGGCAAATGATTCCTCTCCAGGCATGAAGGCACATATATGCAGTACAGATACTGTAGTTCTAAGCGATGTGGCTTTCTGAGTATCACAGGCACTTCCCACTTAAAGCGGAGTTCCGGCCACAATTTTAAAAATAAAAACTTTTTAAATATGAAAACCCCTTTAATACACAAGCTTAATGTATTCTACTACAGTTAGTCTGTAAACTAAGGTCCGTTTTGTTAGGTTGTTACAGCATTTAGACACTTTATAAAACAGAAATTGACTGGGGCCATCTTAAGTGTGGGCATCATGAAGCCAGACTGTGTGACTTCCTGGATTTCAGCCTCGCACATGCTCAGTGCTGTACAAGCAGTGTAATGGTTTCAGATCAGGTTTCAATAGCAACGGGAGTGTCAGAGGAAGTTACCGCCCCTTATCTATGCAAACCTCTCCTTCCAGGAACCAGTAAATATAATAAATAATTTGTTCCTGTGCAGATATATCTACATAACAAGATGATATATATCTCTTGTTATATATGTGGTGTATATACATATACCAGACATGTGCACTGTCAATAAATTCATTTTGTTTAGTTCCGTTTCGCATTAGCCGTTATTTCGTATTTTGTGCCCGAAACTCAATTCGGATTCGTACGCTCATAATGGGCACAGCAGGAGTACAGCCACAGGAAGTCAGCACACAACAGGGATGGTGGGAACCCTTCATGAGGGATTCCCACCATCCCTGCACTGAGTTCCCGGGTCTGTACACCCGCTGTGCCCATTATGAGAGGTTCCCACCATCCCTGCACTGAGTTCCCGGGTCTGTACACCCGCTGTGCCCATTATGAGGGGTTAATTTTGTTTATTGAAAATCTTACAAACAACAACTTATACAATAAAAACATAATAAATAAGTAAAACATATTTACAAAATAATTGAATATAAATACAAACAGAAAGAACAAGAACAAAATAAACATAATCCCTACGAGGAGCCAGACTAAGAAACATCACCGTCACCATGCATGTAGCCTTTTATCAAAAATATATTTGATCTGAAAATCTAGGGGAGTGAAGCAAGAATAGAAAGAAAGCCACACACCCCGAGATCAACAGGCAGCAGCTACAGAGTCCTGATATTCCTCCACGCCTTTATCCAGGCCTCCTGCTGCCACCTGTTTTTCTCAAGACCCCAAATCTTCCCAACCTCACCCAGAATATCCTGCACCACCACATCGACAGGGAGGATTTTACTCCGTAAGGATACCTGACACCGTGCACTCCACGTGAAAAAACGGACTACTAGACTAACTAAAAAAAGTGTTTCCAAATCATAATCCCGATGAGTCTGGAATGCCCCATACACCCACTCTGCATAACTCATATGGGGGAGGAAGGGTATACTCAGAGCCCTCCCCACCCTCTTGTACACATCTATATTGAAAGGGCACTGAAGTAGAAAGTGATCCATGGACTCCACCACTCCTCCACACTCCACTCTCGGGTAGCCCCGATCACTCATGGAAAGAAACTTCAAGTTGCCCTTTACATATAGTTTTCCATGAAAGGCAAGCCAAGCCTGATCCCTAAACTTCATTGGGATTCTCTCCAAATTAATCAATCGCAAACCCGCCCCCAAAACCAGGCTTGGGCAATCCCTTAAGGCCAGTGGCTCGCAAAAAGCAAAGCTCATGATCCGCTTCTCAAGAAGTTTCCTTGGAAGGGATCTGACTTCTCCTGCCGTTACTTGCCACTGCCGAAGCATTTTCAAACACGGGGCAACATAAGCCGGGAGCTTGTCATGCTTGACCCTCAGGCTTTTCACTGGCCCACCATTTTCCCAGTCTCGCAGAAAGGGCCTAAACCAGGACTGGAAAATACCAACCCACCCAGGCGGTCTCTCTGCCAACATATTACCAAGATTGTACTTCACAAACATCAGAGAGAAAAAGACTACAGGGTTGATCATCCCTAGACCACCCTCCCGCCTAGGAAGGTAAGTCACATTCCTTTTGACAAGGTTTATTCTGTTCCCCCATAACAGCTGGAAGAAACAACTATAGACCCTGGTATAGAGAGAAACCGGCAAAACGCACACAAAACTGACATACAGAAAAATCGGAATCAGGTAAGTCTTGATCAGGTCAACCTTTTCCCTCAAGGAAAGCCGCCAACCCTTCCAGCTTGCCACCTTGGCATTGGCATTCTCCAGCCTGTTCACCCAATTTGCATGGCCATAGTCACCTGGGCCAAATTCAATGCCTAGAACTCTAATTTTTTGTTGGGGCTGCGGGAAGTCGCCCGGGAGAACAAAGCTCTCACCTTCCACGCCCATCCAGAAAGCTTCACACTTGTCCTGGTTAACCTTTGAACCTGATGCCTCTGTATACTGCCTTATCACTGAGACCACCTCCTGCGCCTCCCCAGTCCCAGAGACAAAAACAGAAACATCATCAGCATAGGCCACAACCTTCAAAGGAGGCTTACCAGCGATGTCCAAAAGGTACCCCGCACAATGGTCCACTCTCTAGCCTTCTGACGAAGGGGTCAATTGCAAACACATATAGCAGAGGACTCAATGGGCACCCCTGACGCACGCCCGAGCCAACCACAAAGGGCTGCCCGACCCAACCATTAACCAGAGGAAAGCTTTCAGCCCCTTTGTACAAAATCTTGAGCCAATCAATGAACCCCCCCCAGGCCATATTTGCCAAGAAGGAGCCATAAGTACTCATGATTAACCCAATCAAAGGCCTTAGCCTGATCCAATGTCAGCAAAAATTTACCCCAACCAGCAGCCCTACAACGTTCCAAGGCCTCCCGGACAGCTAACACTGCTGAGAAGGTGCTTCTACCTTGGATCGAGCAGTGCTGGTGGTGGGATAACAAACTGCCTGCCACTGGTGATAATCGGCAGAAAAAAAATCTTTGCCAGTATCTTTCTATCGACATTAAGAAGGCTGATGGGGCGCCAATTCTCAATCATCGAAGGATCTTTACCCTTTGACAGAAGGATCACTGCAGATTGCCTCATGGAGGGAGGGAGAGAACCCTCTTGTAAACAGCCATTAAAGACCTCCGCAAGGTAGGGAGCCAAGATCGTCTTAAAACATTTATAAAATTCGGTTGTCAAACCATCTGGCCCTGGCGTTTTCTTGATAGCCAGTTTCTCAATAGCCCGGATTACCTCATCTGCAGTGATTTCATCTGTCAAATTCATCAAAGGAACATTACTTTCCAGTCCTGGTGTAGAGTCCAAAAAACCCAACATCCTTGTCCGATCAAGGTTCCTTCCTCCCAGGAGATCGGCATAGTATGACCTGACAACCTCCAGGATCCCTGACCTAGACTTCGTCAGAGAGCCCGTACTGTCCTTCAGGCCATTGACCGAACTGCTACGCTCTGTTTACAGTTCTGGTAAGGGTCAGGCGAATGGTATTTCCCGTAATCCCTCTCCTGAACCAAAGAGGCGTGCCGGTCATATTGATGTCTCCTAAGGAGGAGCTTCACCTCAGAGATCGCCCCAGAATCTCCTCCATTCGAAACAAGGCGGTCAAGTTTCCTCCGCAAACGCTGGTAGGCGATATACTTATCCTGCTGCTTCTTTTTCCCTATGGCCTTGAAAAGCCCAACAGTCCGCTGTTTTACAAGCTCCCACCATTCTGACTTGCTGTTGCAAAAGTCTAGGATCGTTACCTGTGCTTGAAAAAAATCCTCAAAGGATTGTCTTACTCTCTCGTCTTCCAGGAGGGCCGAATTCAATCTCCAGATACCCCTCCCCTAGGTGGCATGTCTGAGGCATTCAGACTCACAGATAGAATACAGTGATCAGAAAACTCCACTGCCCGACACACAGGTGCCGAAAAAGCAGAGTCTCCCTTTAAAAAAAACCTATCTATCCTACTCTGACTATTACCTCGCTGAAACCTAAACCCTGTGCTGTCTGGGCAGCGCTTAATGTGCGCATCTACCAGACCTGCTTCCCTAACTATCGTATTAAGAAAAAGGGTGTCATAGCCCAGCTTATCTCTGACACCTCTCCTGTCTTTAGACCTAGTAATGGTGTTGAAATCACCTCCAAAGATAACCTGCTGGGCCGTAAAAATAAAAGGCTTAATCTTTGTAAAGAGGCATTTCCTGTCCCACTTCGTCTGGGGACCATAGATGTTAATCAGGCGCAGGTCCTGCCCCTTCACAGAGACGTCCAAGACCATGCATCTCCCAATCTCTACCTCAATTACCCGCCGGCACGTTACCATACCAGAAAAAAGGACTGCAACCCCGCTGTAAGGCTCAGCCGCAAGAGACCAAAATGAGGGACCACGCCTCCACTCCTTCTTTGCCAGATGTACATCGGCCAGACTACTCAGATGGGTCTCTTGCAAAAACAAAATGTCAGCATCAAACTCGCTGAGCAAAAATAAGGCCATATGACGAGCACTTACTGATCTTAAGCTGGCAACATTAATGGTTGCCACTTTTAAAGGAGTGGGAACTGCCATTAGGGTAGTTGAGGCAGCCGTTTCTTAGCCTGACTATTCCGTCTCCCTGGAGAACCAGCGCGCTTTGCTGCACCCTGGCACTCATCATCCATAGAGGATGCAGAACTGAATGAGTCCCATTCCTCATCATCATCATCATCATCACCATCCTCATCAGACAGGACCTTAAATGTATTCGCCAAAGGCAAAACCTCAGGACTTAAGGTAACTGTACCTCCTTTTTTTTTCTTCCTTTTGCCACTCCTCCTCCTATCCTCCAACCACTCCATATCATCCTTGGACAACCCGGAGTCAACAGCCTCCCCACACCTATACTCCACTTCACCCCCTCCCCCCCCACACTCCCTTCCCTTATCTACCACCAGGCCAGCCTCTTCACTATCCTCCCCACTCCTCTGCAACCAACGATCCTTAACAGGAACCCTGCAGCGTCGAGGGAGGGGGACTGGCACTGCACTTGATGCACCAGCCTCAGCACCTCTTGCTGCCTCTGAAATTTTAGAAGACACAGAAGCTACAGACTGGGAAGACACTGGCACACTGGGTAAACGCACAGACTGGGGAGACACGGGCACATTGGGTGTTGGCACAGACTGGGACACCACTGACTGGGGCACCACAGACACATTGGGAATTGGCACAGTCTGGAGCACCACGGACACATTGGGAATTGGCACAGACTCAGATGGACTCACAGGCACTCCAGCCGCTGAGCTCCGAGCATCCTCCATGTCCAGGCGGAAGAACTCCCTCATGAGCTCAGGCTTATTGTGCATTGGCTCAGGACACTGGCTATAAGGATGTCCCACCGCATTGCACAGATTGCACCTTATGATGTTACAATCCTTAGCCAGATGTCCTATACCCTGGCACAGAGAGCACTTCATCACTGGACAGGAGGATGCAAGGTGACTTTTGTCTCCACATTTATTGCAGAGCTTTGGCTGGCCCGGATAGAAGATGGTCAGCCTGTCCCTCCCCAGGAAAGCCGAGGATGGCAGATGCTGGACGACATTATCAATGATCTTTAGTTTTACCTGTACAGACCATCCCCCCGTCCATATTCCCCGGTCATCCAGAATCTTCTTTATGGGGCTCAGGACGTCTCCATACCTCCTCAGCCATATACATAAATCCCCCTGGGGTATGGACTCATTGCGGACCAGAATTGTGACCACTTTAATGAGTGGCTGGCGGGAGACAAGCTTGGGCATGAGCCCCTTCCAGTCCGGCAGGCCCCTACACACGTGCTCATATTTCTCCCAAAATATGTCCAAAGACTCCGGGCGGAGAAAGGACAAATCATACTCATAGGAACCTGCCGGACTGATCAGGGCGAAGATATCTGCGGGCGTGAACCCCATCTGTAGAATCTTATCCACCACCGCCCTCCTATGTGGGGGGATTCCACCGCCTTCCCACCTCAGCTGCACAACATTCCTCCTTTTAAACATGGAAGGAGGCAAAACATTCCCATGCTCCTTCCCCGCTTGTTCCCCCTTCCCAGATCCTGCAGCAGCAACACCAGCATAGGATTTCCTTCCACCCCCAGTACTTGCAGTCCTGTCCTTAGATACATTCAAACCTGCCGGCAAAGTGTCTGATTCAGCTGGGATTGTATTAGCAGAGGCAGGACCCACCCCCTCCCCCCGCTCTGTACACACAGCTCCAGTCCCGTCCAATGCAGACTTCTGCAGAGTTGTGGCACTACTGCACCCAGCATCTCCTCCATCATTCCCAGGTACAGCCGCTGTGCCTGGTCCAGGCAAAGTCACTGTATTGTCCATGGACCTCTCCGCAGACTGGCAGTTTTTATCAGGTGTACGCTGTACATTGTCTATGGGCTGACTGCCTGCAGCACTACAACCCTCAGCAAGCTTATTGTCATTAATAAAGTTCCCACCACCATCCTGCACACACACTGTACCTGCTTGCTGGGTTGTCACCTGTGCGACTTTATGGCTGGGATCAGAGCTTCCCTCAACTGCTGCAGACTCCATGGTGGATCTTGCTCTCTCCACAGGACTAGAAACGGTGTCCATCTTGACATCACCATCTGGGGAAGCCACATCTGGAGGGGATTCCAGCTTGGTTATGAAATCCAGCATGGCAGGACCTTCACCCTCCTGAGACATTCCACATTGCTGGGGTGTGAAGGGGGCAGAGGGCTCAGCGGATGTCTGAGGTGTTGAACTGATGGGCTCATCCTCCGGGCCCACCTTCTCACTCACCGCCGACCCTGCCTGTACCTGCATCTCCTCGCTGGTCTCCCCATCCTCCATGCATGAAGCGGCTCCTCTTCTCATGCGATTAAATCGCTCCTCATTCCTATATTTTTCTTTAAATATTCCGCTATTTTCCTTTAGAGAGCTCACCAGTTCTTTCTGCTTCCTTACAGCTTGTTCCAGGTCCTTCAGCTCAGGCCTCAGAGCCGGTCTTTTCTTACTGTATACTTTAGCACAGATCTGTTTTTTCTTCCTGAACTCAGCCATCAAGACCACCAATCTCTCCTCCTCCTTCTCAATCCGCTTCAACTTACTGACAGTCCTCTGTCTGAAGGCTGACAGGGACTCATCTTTCCTTTGGGTAGGCCCAGAATCTTCCACAGGCCTATCCAGGGGGGCCCCGCCCAGCTCTTCCCCAGGATCCAGCATCCCTCCTGGGGCAGAGAAGCCACTCTAGCCCCTGGTCTCTGGAGCACAGGAGCAAAGGAACTAGCAACCACACCCTCACTGACAAGGAGTGGAATGGCAGTTTCCCACCATCCCTGTGCTGATTTCCCGGGTCTGTACACCCGCTGTGCCCATTATGAGGGGTTCCCACCATCCCTGTGCTGAGTTCCCGGGTCTGTACACCCGCTGTGCCCATTATGAGGGGTTCCCACAATCCCTGTGCTGAGTTCCCGGGTCTGTACACCCGCTGTTCCCATTATGAGGAGTTCCCACCATCCCTGTGCTGAGTTCCCGGGTCTGTACACCCGCTGTGCCCCATTATGAGGGGTTCCCACCATCCCTGTGCTGAGTTCCCGGGTCTGTACCCCCCGCTGTGCCCCATTATGAGGAGTTCCCACCATCCCTGTGCTGAGTTCCCGGGTCTGTACACCCGCTGTGCCCCATTATGAGGTGTTCCCACCATGCCTGTGCTGAGTTCCCGGGTCTGTACACCCGCTGTGCCCCATTATGAGGGGTTCCCACCATCCCTGTGCTGAGTTCCCAGGTCTGTACACCTGCTGTGCCCCATTATGAGGGGTTCCCACCATCCCTGTGCTGAGTTCCCGGGTCTGTACACCCGCTGTGTCCCATTATGAGGGGTTCCCACCATCCCTGTGCTGAGTTCCCAGGTCTGTACCCCCCGCTGTGCCCATTATGAGGGGTTCTCACCATCCCTGTGCTGAGTTCCCGGGTCTGCACACCCGCTGTGCCCCATTATGAGGAGTTCCCACCATCCCTGTGCTGAGTTCCCGGGTCTGTACACCCGCTGTGCCCATTATGAGGAGTTCCCACCATCCCTGTGCTGAGTTCCCGGGTCTGTACACCCGCTGTGCCCATTATGAGGAGTTCCCACCATCCCTGTGCTGAGTTCCTCCTGCTTCCTTCTTCCCCCAGCACAGCACATTGCCACCATAACATTGCCCACCGCATCGTCTCTGGCACAGCACCCCGCATCGGCCCCAGCACCCCGCATCGGCCCCAGCCCACCGCATCATCCCCGGCACAGCACCCCGCATTGGCCCCGGCACCCCGCATCGGCCCCAGCACCCCGCATCGGCCCCAGCCCACCGCATCATCCCCGGCACAGCACCCCGCATCGGCCCCGGCACCCGCATCGGCCCCGGCACCCCGCATCGGCCCCAGCCCACCGCATCATCCCCGGCACAGCACCCCGCATCGGCCCCGGCACAGCACCCCACATCGGCCCCGGCACAGCTCCCCGCATCGGCCCCGGCCCCCCGCATCGGCCCCAGAACCACAACCAGACCCAAATGTCAGGGTACACCAGTGCAGATTATCAGTGCCCATTCGTGCGGTGACACCAGTTCATTATCTGTGCAGTGGCACCAGTGCCTTATATCAGTGCGGTGACAACATTATTAGTGCCCATCAGTGCAGTGACAACATTAGTGCCCATCAGTGCGGTGACATTAGTGCGGTGACATCAGTGCGGTGACATTAGTGCGGTGACATCAGTGCGGTGACATCGGTGCGGTGACATCGGTGCGGTGACATTAGTGCGGTGACATCGGTACGGTGACATCGATGCGGTGACATTGGTGCGGTGACATCTGTGCGGTGACATCGGTGCGGTGACATTAGTGCGGTGACATCGGTGCGGTGACATCGATGCGGTGACATTGGTGCGGTGACATCGGTGCGGTGACATCGGTGCGGTGACATTAGTGCGGTGACATTAGTGCGGTGACATTGGTGCGGTGACATTGGTGCGATGACAACATTATTAGTGCCCAGTGCGGAGTGGGGGGAGGTACAGATGATCAGGCATACAGAGCGGATCTCTGATAGGTCTGTATGTGAGTACACTGATCGTAGTACAGCCCCGCCTCCCTGCACTAGAATTGTAACAGACAGTGCAGAGCGATGTTTCTATGTACAGGGAGGCGGGGCTGTACTACGCTCGGTGTTCACACATACAGATCTATCAGACAGAGATCCGCTCTGTCTGTCTGATGATCTGTATCTCCATGCACCGGAGACAGACGGCAGGCGGGCGGGTGGTGGAGGGGGGAGGACGGTGGCGGTGCTAGGACGGGGGAGGAGTTGGAGAGGGAGAAGAGGAAGGACACCACCTCTATGGGCGGCACTGCCCTCCCTCCCGCCCCCCGAGATGTTCAACTACGGCTGCGATGTTCAGCCCAGCCTCCTGGGATTGATGACACACATCTCCCAGGAGGCATAGCAGCGCTGGATGCGGCGGGAGGCCATTCTGCCGCGGCGGGGGAAAGAGACACTCAGGGATAAAAACGTGAGTTTTTAAAAGACAAAAAAAAACATCCCAAATGTATTTAAGGGGGCAGTGTAAAAACGAATGCAAACAAGTTGTAAAATAGGGTGGAACTCCGCTTTAATGGTATATTATATACCCCAGTTCACAATGCTTATTGGAAGAGGCTGGAAACACATTACCCGTAGCAGCTGGGAGTCTTTCATCCGACCAAGGTTACCACTGCAGGACTCCGTAGGACCCCTAAACTATCCCTCACAGGCCGGAACACTCTCCCTGGCTTCTCCTGTCTCTCCCTCACAAGCAAGGTCTCTGTCCCTATCTACATCCACACGTGTTCTGCCCAAAACCAGCCTGGGCTTTACTATAAAAAGAAACCACCCAAAAATGGTCGCCCAAATCTCTCGAGATCTCGTGCGGCCTATCAGAACACAGGGCTCCTCCAAAATGGTGTTGGAGACACTCTAGAGGCAGAAGTGTTAAACATAAATACATACAAAAACATAACAATTGACTGCAGTATGAACACATATGATTACTTTACCACTTGCTCTTGCAGCACTAGACTGCCCTATCACTGACAGCTGCTTACATTTCCCCCCCATTTAAGAAGTGCAATCCCTTGCATTACCTAGGGAGAACAATTACCACAGTGCGATATGATAACAGCAAGTCAATAAGCAAAACAACAGTTCAGGGTATAATCAGCAAAGCGGACAGGTTTCAGTCCCCGTGTCGTACGCCTTGGGAAGCGAGGCTCCAGATTCCCCAAATGTCCATCTCCATCAGCTACAACAGGGCACTGTTCCTCACCCATGACAGGGTCAATAGGCGCTACTTCGTCCCTAAGAGGATCATCCTCCACAGGGATGGGGGTAACTTGCACATCTGGTTCCCCTGCTAGCAAGTTCCATTCAGTTACAGTAGCTGGGTTATCTGTAGCTCCTTCAGCTGGGGATAAGCTCTCTACTGCAGGCAGAGGAGGCAAACACCATGTCACTGTTGAGCATTTCCTGGCTGCAGTCCCGTCTAGCCGACGGTGGGAAAACAGGAACAGGATTATCCGTTCGTGACTCCGCACTGAACACACAGGGACGAAGCAGATTACGATGCAGTCTTTTACGAGGCCCATCTGGCTTCTCTGAGACCAGATCATACACAGGCCGCCCCGTGAAAGGTTGGTGTTCGACCCGATACGGACATGGCTCCCACTTAGGCTCCAGCTTGCTGCCCCTCAGATGTTTGGGATTCCTCACCAAGACTCTGTCGCCCGCTGCAAGTGGCAACAATTGGACAGCACTTTCCTCGGCTAAATCCTGGTGCTTTCCCAGCACTATTTGTTTGGCTTGATCCAGCCGGTGCCAGTGATCTTGGACCCACTCGTCCGGGGTCCTTGACGTAATAGGCTCTGGGGTTTCTAGGAGTAAATCCACCGGTAACCGGCCGTAATGCCCAAACATCAGAAAATGAGGAGTATAACCAGTGGCTCTATGCACAGTCTGATTGTAAGCCCAAACGACATCTCCTACATATTGCGGCCAACGTTCTCGATGTTCCTGCTCTAAGGTGCGAATTAATCCCAACAAGGTGCGATTAAAACGTTCACAGGCCCCATTTCCTTGGGGGTGGTAAGGAGTAGTATGCGACTTCCGAATACCACTAAGACGACACAGTTCAGAAAACACCTTAGACTCAAAGTTCGGCCCTTGGTCCGACAGAATCTTTTTGGGGCACCCATAGGGCTGGACTACATGGGTCCAGAACAGTTTAGCGGTAGTGGTGGCAGTCTGATCTTTAGTTGGCACTACGTTGGCAAACTTAGAGAAGTGGTCCACAAACACCAAGGCATAGCGATACCCTGACGATGTGTCTGCCACTGTCAGGAAGTCCATGGTCAGCAATTCAAAGGGTTCTCCCGTTCTCACCACCAGAGGGGTAGTTTGCTCTGTTCCTCCCTTGTGGATGGCACAACTCTGACACTCCTGACATGCCCTTTGCACCCACTTAGACAGTCCCGGACAAAATATGTACTTACAAATAAGGGCCTCTGTCCGTTCCGCACAGAAGTGTCCTCCAATCCGGTGAAATATTCGACAAACCTCCAAGGCCTCCGATTGAGGGATAACCAGCTGATGAATAACTCGCGACTCTCCAGGCACCCATGCTTGTCGGTATAAGAGTCCATTATATCTTTCCAGCCGATCCCACTGTTTTAGCAGCTGGCACAACGTTGGTGAGCGCTTTCTTCGCTCCCTGGAATCTGGCTTCCGATTCCTGTCCCAGTATCTAACGAGCTGATCCAGGTCAGGATCGTTCTGCTGGAGTTGCAACCATTCTCGAGGAGTGTGAATTTCGGACCCTCCTGGTAGGCACTGATTACTTTGCAGAGTCGTTGAAGCCAGTTGCTCCTGCGTGTTGACCCCGGAGGGAACGACCTCCTCCCCCTCGAGTTGTTGATCTAGATCATCCTGAGGCCGGTCAAAGGGAAATCGAGAGAGGGCATCAGCATTACCATTGGAGCGCCCTGGTTTGTAGTGAATGGTATAGCTGAACCGGGCTAATCGTGCCACCCAGCGTTGTTCCAAGGTGCCCAGTTTCACCGTCTCTAGGTAGGCAAGAGGATTGTTGTCAGTATATATGTCCACCCGGCCACTCACCAAGTACTCAGCAAACTTTTCGTGATGGCCCAGACTACCGCTAACAACTCTGTTTAAAAGAGCTGTAGTTGACTGGATTACGTTCGGTAGGGCGCAAGCTCCGACTTGCATAAGCGATGACCCGCTCAGTTCCATCTTGCTTCTGAGCAAGCACAGCCCCCAGTCCTTGAAGGCTGGCATCGGTGTACACCCGGAAGGGTTTACGGTAGTCCGCGTAGGCCAATATGGGTGCAGAAGTCAGCTGCGCCTTGAGGGCCTCCAATGCCTCACTCTGTGCTGCCCCCCAACTGTCAATGATACTGGGAGAAGATTTACCCTTGCGATGAACAGGCTGACCGCACAGCAACTGGGTCAAGGGGGCTGCAATAGTAGCAAAGTTCGGAATGAATCTGCGGTAGTAACCCACAAGTCCCAAAAAGGAGCGTAGCTCTGTTACCATTTTAGGGCTTGTCCACGCCTGTACAGCCTGAATTTTATCTGGATCGGGGGACACCCCTTTTGCCTCGACCACATGCCCCAAATACTGGATTTTGGTTCTCATGAGATGACATTTTTCTGGTTTGAGCCGAAGGCCATACTGGGTCAACCGCTGGAGAACTTGATCCAGATGTAGCAAATGGTCCTCGAACGTTCTGGAGAAGATGATAATGTCATCTAAATAAATCAGGACAGATTCAAAGTTCAAGTCTCCCAAGCAACGTTCCATCAACCGTTGAAACGTACTGGGGGCATTGGTCAGGCCAAAGGGCATCCGATTAAACTCAAATAGTCCCAGAGGGGTGATAAAGGCCGTTTTTTCACGATCTTCCTCTTTTACGGGGACCTGCCAATATCCGCTGGCCAAGTCGAGCGTGGAGAAGTACTGTGCCTGCCCCAAGGCCATTAGGGATTCTTCGACCCGGGGTAGTGGGTAAGCATCCCGATGGGTACAGGCATTCAATCTGCGATAGTCCACACAAAAACGTAACCTGCCATCTTTTTTTCGCACCAGGACTATGGGCGCAGCCCAGGGGCTACAACTCTCTCGAATCACCCCCCCTTTCAGCATACCGCGTAACAAGTCTTTGACCTCTTGACAAAGAGCGGGGGGTATATTGCGATATCTTTCCCGAACAGGAGCTGTGTCTCCGGTGTGGATGGAATGATCCAAAGCATTAGTACAACCGTAGTCCTCAGGGCCTTGAGAGAATGCCATCATATGTCTGTGAACTAATTGCTGGAGCTTGTTACGTTGGTCAAGAATCATTGCCGGCACCAGAAGTTCTAGTTGTGCTAACAATTTCGGAAGATGGGCTTCTGCTGAATCAGGTAGAGCCGTTTGCAGAGCAGCACAGGCGGCCTCCACCCCAGGGCAAGGGTCAGTAATGCAGCTTTTGGGTACTGTATATAACTCGGCAATGGTCACGTCCGTGGGCACTTGAATAGGGGTGGACCCCAAGTTAACCAGTTGCACCAACACCTGCCCCCCACGGACAACAGACAAAGTTCTGGCTACCAGCCATTCACCTTTGGTTTCCAGGTTGCGCAGTGGCCCCTCTGACGGGTCTTCTAGCTGCCACGGGAAGGGGGCACACCAACTCCTGGCGTGGGGGTATAATAACCCGATGTCGGGCAGGGAGGTGGATGAGCCCCACTTTCTCAGTATGTTTATGGCTCTGCGTCTGAACTGCCCGACAAGCTTTAATCAGAGTCTGCAGCTGTGGTTCAGATTGCCCAGATGCTTGTGTTGAAGCCTCCCAAAGGAGGCGTGTTAAGTCCAGTTCCTTTAGGGCGTTCATGCCCAACACTACTGGGATCTCTGGGAAAGAGGCATTCCGAGTCACCACGATTCCAACCCTAGGGAGGATATGCTCATATACATTCATGGACATCCACGTGACCCCTACTACTGGAATAGGAAGGTTGTTGGCAGCTTTCAGTCTCACCCAGGAGGGGTCTATCGTTGGGGTCGGCCCAAAATGTCGCTGATAGAATGAATAGGCCATGGTAGTGACTTCTGATCCAGTGTCCACCAGACATCTGGCCGGCTGTCCGTTGAACATCACTGTCGCCATGGGGCAACCAGAAATCATTGTAGGATCATGTTGAGGCGGTGACTGAACATTTCCCGCGGGTCGCCCCTCTACCACGGGAATCACTAGTTTAAAGGATGCCTTTGTACGTTCTGGGCTCCCCGTTTCACACAGTCCCTTGCGATGTGGCCAAACCGTCCACACTGCCAGCATTTTCCGTCAGTATCTGGGTCCCTCCGGAGTGGGTTGGTCACCGCCCGGGGTTGTTCTGACCCTCTCCGCAAGGCTGCCACCTCTTGGCTGAGGGAGGCGACCATCTCAGCTAAGTCTCGTACGACCTTCTCCATCGAGGGCGTTTCCACCGTTGAGACTGTGGCAGGGCATGGGGCAGTCGCTTCTTCCTGCCCCACCAGCCACCCGGCTCCCTGAGTGCGGGTAACCTGGCTTCTGGCACCAGCCTGTTCATGGTTCGACTATTCCTGTTCTCTCTCGATGGCCTCTTGTAGGATCACTGCAAACTTCACTGTACCATCAGCCCTCACTCGATCCTTCAAGGCTCTTTTTAATGAAGGGGACCACACACCAGCGAGGAACTGGTCCCGTATTAGCTGATTGGGGTTAGCAACTCCAGTTCCTGTGGGGGCCATTTTCTCCTCCAACCGGCACCAGATCTCCTGCAATGCCACTGCAAATTGAGGAATAGTCTCTCGATCATACTGATCCCGACTGTAGAAATTCTTCCGGATTTCGGCTATGGAGGTACTCTCACCATACAAACTTTCTAAGCAGGCCACAATGGCGGCTCTGTTATCTCTCTCCTTCTTGGGCAGAACCATCACAGCCCGGCGGGCTTCTCCTTCTAGCGCATTAACCGCCAAATCTGCAAAGAGTGCTGCGGGTATTTTGAACAATCGGACCGAGCTGTCCAGTCTCTTCACCCAATCTGTCAGGGGAATATTTGCACCATTGAATTTTAGAATCAGTGCTAAGGCCGCTCCGTACGGTGCCATGAAGGACCCTCTAGCCGCTCCCCCGCTTGAGGACAATGGAACTGACATCCTGCCGACTACGCCAAAAAGTAAGCGGGGTGAGGGGTACGGCGATTCACTGAGGGAGACACACGTAAAGTTCTTTGAACAAGGTAACGTTCATTACCGAGAGGCGGTAGTAGTAACAGTCTTTAAAATCAAACGGCAAATGATTCCTCTCCAGGCATGGAGGCACATATATGCAGTACAGATACTGTAGTTCTAAGCGATGTGGCTTTCTGAGTATCACAGGCACTTCCCACTTAATGGTATATTATATACCCCAGTTCACAATGCTTATTGGAAGAGGCTGGAAACACATTACCCGTAGCAGCTGGGAGTCTTTCATCCGACCAAGGTTACCACTGCAGGACTCCGTAGGACCCCTAAACTATCCCTCACAGGCCGGTACACTCTCCCTGGCTTCTCCTGTCTCTCCCTCACAAGCAGGGTCTCTGTCCCTATCTACATCCACACATGTTCTGCCCAAAACCAGCCTGGGCTTTACTATAAAAAGAAACCACCCAAAAATGGTCGCCCAAATCTCTTGAGATCTCGTGCGGCCTATCAGAACACAGGGCTCCTCCAAAATGGTGTTGGAGACACTCTAGAGGCAGAAGTGTTAAACATAAATACATACAAAAACATAACAATTGACTGCAGTATGAACACATATGATTACTTTACCACTTGCTCTTGCAGCACTAGACTGCCCTATCACTGACAGCTGCTTACATGCTAGGGGGAGGGGTGGTCCCTGTTTCCAGGAGGAGGAGGACTATCATTGGCCACTGCTAAAGCCAATCACAGACCTGCTAGCCTGTCCACCATCTAGAGGAAGGAATTCACTGTGATTGAGAAAACCACAATCAGGTGACAGTTTGTGGAATTACTGTTGAGCTTTATTCCTGAACCTTTGTGTCACTTACTACTGAACCCCTGCACTCTGTGTCCCTTTAAGCCACAGCCAGTATTAAGCGCAATGAAAACCACACCCAACCACCCTTTCCCAGCTGCCGGGGCCCAATATATGATCCTGCACACAGGCCCACTGCTTTCAGAAAATGCCCATGACGTGAGTTCATCATTGCACATCCATTCCATGTGCTAGTATGTGACATCACATACATCACACAAAAGCACGTGGGATGCAAGAGGTGGATCAGCAGAATGAGTGTGCCAGGACAGGTAGATGTGTCTCATCTCTGCTTCCTTTCACCACTCTGCATATCACACATATCCTAGATGATAAGAGGTGAAAAACTTAACGGTATCTGTCTGTCAGGAAAGGTTCCCCCCGCTGGTGATACTGCCTGGTATTTGGCGTGCAGTACTGTGGCCCACCACCAGGTGTCTTCCAGCAGTCTTGGACTGCTGGGGGAGCTCCCCCTGGTGGTATTATGTGATCCTTGGGCTGCAGTACTGGCGTCCACCAGCGGGGGATTCTTGGCAGTATGGAGCATACAGCCCTTCCTGCGTTCAGGTGTGACCTGAATGCAATTAGCACGCCTCTATAATTCCCTGGCGTGTGTAATCACTCCTCGCCCTGGTATCAGTCTTCTACGTTGATCCTGAGCCTGTTATCTGACCCTGCTATCTGGACTGTGTTTCTGACCCCGCTATCTGGACTTGTTCCTAGGCCCATCCTGGACCCGTTCTTCCATTTGCCTATTTCCATTGGTTCCTGTTTCCTCTTGGATTCCTGCCCCGCAGCCTGTCCATCCATTCGCTCCCTGATCCACTGTGTTCCCATCCTCACCCATCTGCTGACTTCCCCTGTGTATGACCTTGGCCTGGCTTCATTTACGAATACGGTATTTCCCCTGATTGTATATGCTATTTTGTTGCACACTGGTTGTCTTCACTTATTTTGTTAATAAACACCTTTTAACTTCACCGCATACATTGTGGGTCTCCTCTGTGCAGTCACACAGTGCTGGTCTACTATACTCTCCTGACAGTATACCAGGGCCTACCTTGACCAGACGTGCCTGCATTGAGAAACCATCCTGTTGCGGTGCGTTTTTTGGAAGATGGATTTCAATGAAATCACTTACCTTTCTCTGCTGGCAGAGGAGGATGAGGAGTATTGTCGCCAGGTTTTTGAGGGATGGACAAGTGACCAGCTGATGGAAGCCATCCGATCAGCCCATTCCATGGTGGATCAGGGTTATATGTCTTATGATGATATTCAGCCATTAATCCAGTTATGTGTTAAACCAGCCCGGTCGTTCATCCCATATGGTAGTGATGATTTCTCTCCCCCCTTCAGTCGTGACCAAGTTGAATCCTTGATATGGTTAATTGAGGATGATCCAGTTTCTTTTGATGAACATTATTCCTCTTGTTCCCAGCAAAAGTTGTCTGAGTGCATTAGTTCAGTGCAGTCTCTGATTAGACAGGGTGTGTGTGAACCTGCTTTTGTCCAACCTGTGCTGCAGGCATGGTCAGATCTCCTGATTTCAGCCAAACCACTACATTCCAGCCCTGTCATTATTCACCTGCCTTCCCAAGAAACTATCCGTCCATCACCAATAGCAACCCCAGCTACAACCCAGATAATTTCGCTCCCTACCAAATTACCCAGTCTCTACCTGTTGTACCTACCCCACTTTCAATCCTCCTGCTTCTTCCCTTCCACCTGTAACAACTCCACAAAAATCTCCTCCAGTCACTGTTCCTGTGTCCCTGCCACATTCCAACCCTTCCTCCTACATAATCCCATCCTTTTCATACGTCCCTCCTGTTAACAAGTCTGCAGTGACTAAATCCAAAAAGAAGCGGAAGTACTTCCCGACCCACACCATAGTGCCATCTGCTCAGCCTGTTCCAGTGCCATCTGCCCAGCCTGTTCCAATGCCAGCTGTCCTGCCTGTTCCGGTGCCATCTGCCCAGTCTGTTCCGGTGCCATCTGCCCAGCCTGTTCTGATGCCAGCTGTCCTGCCTGTTCCAGTGCCATCTGCCCAGCCTGTTCTGATTCCAGCTGTCTTGCCTGTTCCAGTGCCATCTGCCCAGTCTGTTCCGGTGCCATCTGCCCAGCCTGTTCTGATGCCAGCTGTTCTGCCTGTTCCAGTGCCATCTGCCCAGCCTGTTCTGATGCCAGCTGTCCTGCCTGTTCCAGTGCCATCTGCCCAGCCTGTTCCAGTGCCATCTGCCCAGCCTGTTCCAGTGCCATCTGCCCAGCCTGTTCCAGTGCCATCTGCCCAGCCTGTTCCAGTGCCATCTGCTCAGCCTGCTCCAGTGCCATCTGCTCAGCCTGTTGTTCCAGTGCCAGCTGTTCTGCTTGTTCCGATGCCAGCTGCCCAGCCTGTTCCAGTACCAGCTGCCCAGCCTGTTCCAGTACCAGCTGCCCAGCCTGTTCCAGTGCCATCTGCCCAGCCTGTTCCAGTGCCATCTGCCCAGTCTGTTCCAGTGCCATCTGCTCCGCCTGTTCCAGTGCCATCTGCTCAGCCTGTTGTTCCAGTGCCAGCTGTTCTGCTTGTTCCGATGCCAGCTGCCCAGCCTGTTCCAGTACCAGCTGCCCAGCCTGTTCCAGTACCAGCTGCCCAGCCTGTTCCAGTACCAGCTGCCCAGCCTGTTCCAGTGCCAGCTGCCCAGCCTGTTCCAGTGCCAGTTGCCCAGCCTGTTGTTTCCGTGCCAGTTACCCAGCCTGTTGTTCCAGCTGCTCTACCTGTTCCGGTGCCAGCTGCTCGGCCTGTTCCAGTGCCAGTTACCCGGCCTGTTGTGCCAGTTACCCAGCCTGTTGTGCCAACTGCCCAGTCTGTTATTCCAGTGCCAGCCGCCCAGCTTGTTCCGGTGCCAGCCACCCAGCTTATTCCAGTGCCAGCTGCCCAGCCTGTTCCAGTGCCAGTTGTCCAGCCTGTCTCTGTGCCAGTTGCCCAGCCTGTTGTTCCAGCTGCTCAGCCTGTTCCAGTGCCAGTTACCCAGCCTGTTGTGCCAGTTACCCAGCCTGTTGTGCCAACTGACCAGCCTGTTCCAGTGCCAGCCGCCCAGCTTGTTCCAGTGCCAGCGGCCCGGCCTGTTCCAGTGCCAGTGGCCCGGCCTGTTGTTCCAGTGCCAGCGGTTCAGCCTGTTGTTCCAGTGCCAGCGGTCCAGCCTGTTGTTCCAGTGCCAGCGGTCCAGCCTGTTCCAGTTGCCCAGCCTGTTCCAGTTGCCCAGCCTGACGTGCCAGTTACCCCGCCTGACATTTCAGTGCCAGTTACCCTGCCTGACGTTTCGGTGCCAGTTACCCCGCCTGACATTGCAGTGCCAACCGCCCAACTTCTTGAACCACTGTCTGCTGCCCAGCCGGAGGTGTTCCTGTCTGCTGCCCAGCTCGACGACCCGGAGCCTGTTGCCCAACCCGATGACCCAGGGCCTCTGCCTGTTGCCCGCCCGATGACCCGGAGCCTCTGTCTTCTGCCCAGCTCGATGACCCGGGGCCTGCTGCCCAGCTCGATGACCCGATGCCTGCTGCCCAGCTCGATGACCCGGAGCCTGTTGCCCAGCCCGACGACCCGGAGCCTCTGTCTGCTGCCCAGCCCAATGACCCGGAGCCTGCTGCCCAGCCCGATGACCCGGAGCCTGCTGCCCAGCCCGACGACCCGGAGCCTCTGTTTGCTGCCCAGCTCGATGACCCGGAGCCTCTGTCTGCTGCCCAGCTCGACGACCCGGAGCCTCTGTCTGCTGCCCAGCTCGATGACCCGGAGCCTGCTGCCCAGCCTGACGACCCGGAGCCTCTGTCTGCTGCCCAGCCCGACGACCCAGAGCCTCTGTCTGCTGCCCAGCTCGATGACCCGGAGCCTGTTGCCCAGCCCGATGACCCGGAGCATGCTGCCCAGCCCGATGAACCGGAGCCTGCCGCCCAGGACCCAGAGTCTGCTACCCAGCTTGACTTGCCCCTGTCTGCTTCCCAACCTGATGTGACTTTATCCGCTGCCCGGCTTGACATCATGGACTTTCCCCAGCAACATCTAGTTGGAGCATCCGGAGGCCGCTCCTTTGAGGGGGGGTACTGTCAGGAAAGGTTCCCCCCGCTGGTGATACTGCCTGGTATTTGGCGTGCAGTACTGTGGCCCACCACCAGGTGTCTCCCGGCAGTCTTGGACTGCCGGGGGAGCTCTCCCCTGGTGGTATTATGTGATCCTTGGGCTGCAGTACTGGCGTCCACCAGCGGGGGATTCTTGGCAGTATGGAGCATACAGCCCTTCCTGCGTTCAGGTGTGACCTGAATGCAATTAGCACGACTCTATAATACCCGGCGTGTGTAATCACTCCTCGCCCTGGTATCAGTCTTCTACGTTGATCCTGAGCCTGTTATCTGACCCTGCTATCTGGACTGTGTTTCTGACCCCGCTATCTGGACTTGTTCCTGGGCCCATCCTGGACCCGTTCTTCCCTTTGCCTATTTCCATTGGTTCCTGTTCCCTCTTGGATTCCTGCCCCGCAGCCTGTCCATCCATCTGCTCCCTGATTTGCTGTGTTCCCATCCTCACCCATCTGCTGACTTCCCCTGTGTATGACCTCGGCCTGGCTTCATTTACGAATATGGTATTTCCCCTGATTGTATATGCTATTTTGTTGCGCACTGGTTGTCTTCACTTATTGTTAATAAACACCTTTTAACTTCACTGCATACATTGTGGGTCTCCTCTGTGCAGTCACACAGTGCTGGTCTACTATACTCTCCTGACACTGTCTCTGTCATGTGCCACATCCATATATTGTAGACAAGAAAAACTGGACATTAAAGGCACTTGCATGTAAACAAGTGAAGCAGGTATTACCCTTTCAATGTGATACAAAGACTACGATTGCTGATCATGAAGGATCTCAGCTCCCTCCAGTCACCTGTTGTTTACATTCCATTCTGGTATCGCAGTGAATGTTGGGGGATTGAGTTCAGTAGGACAAGAGACTCCATTTGCCCTGGCCTGTAATGAACTGCATTACCCAGAGAGCAGCTGTGCAACCCCACGATGCTTTGCCTTCCACACCGCCTGCAGGGGGACGTAATT
Source organism: Rana temporaria (assembly GCF_905171775.1). Taxonomy (NCBI): domain Eukaryota; kingdom Metazoa; phylum Chordata; class Amphibia; order Anura; family Ranidae; genus Rana; species Rana temporaria. Next base: position 159,383,668 of record NC_053489.1, on the reverse strand, counting down.
TAAGGGAGATGTTTGGCGCGCTCTCTCGGGACCGCCTCGCAAACCAAGGAGGACACTGCAGGAGTGTCTCCACGGGGAGTAGGCCGCAGTTGAGGCCTACATACGCCCAGGCGGAGCGTCTTTGAGACGGAGAGATGGAACTTCTACCAGAGCCATCGGACGAGATCCCAGTAGCCCTGCGACCTGTCGGAGAACTGGAGTCTGCTGATCGAGTGGACGGTGTGTGTCGTAGAGAGACAAGGTCTAAACCGGTTGGGTGAGACGGGCACTTGCCTAAAAGTACTGTTTGGTTTGAGGAAGGGCGGATCGCTGAACATCCATTTTTCATAGTTTGACTGTCCTGTTTGACTTTATCAGTTTGTTACTGCCTTACTGGATTACAAATTGTTCTTAGCGCGCCATCGCATGCCAACGAACAAGTACACCAACTGTTAGTAAGAGACTGTGTTGAAGTTTGGCCTGGGACGCCAGGCCACCCTAATTAGTTATAGCTATAACACTTACGAACAATCTGTTTAGGGTCGTTTACTCACTACATTGGTTGTATTGCTCGCTGGCCGAGTAATCAGTTCTACTACTTTAATACATTAAACTTAATTTGTTCTACTGTATTGTAGAGAGGCGAGAGCTGGGTGAGGTTTGGTAAGAGGGCGTTTTAATATACACGTTTCGTTGAAGGAGACCCCCTTGCTGTGAGCTCACACAGGTCTATTTGACGTTGCAGCTTAGCTTTTGCCAAAGCTTTAATATTGTCACTGATACTGCAGAGCTCTGCAAAATAGAGTGTCACTGTTTTACTCATGTTCTTTTGTTCTTCTTTAAGTAAAGCATTAATTTGGTTATCTTGAAGTCTGTGTGCAGCCTGTCTTTTTTACGGCAGGATCTCTCCACTTAAGGTAATCCCTTTTTATTGCATAATCTGTTGTTGTGTAACGGGATGTTGTGTTCCTCACAAGTAAAAGGGGTTCACAACTCTCAATTATTGCCAGTTGTGTCACGGGAGGATTTTGAGACACTTTAAGGGGTTAATCACTGAGCGTGAGACCCAAAACAATCCAGCAGCTCCTCCAGGGGTAGTGCTACACAAGTTTTGCAAAAATATATAATTTATTATGAATTTTAAACATACAAATCAAAAATAAAATACGATTGTGCATGTATGGAATGTATACAGTACATCATATGAGTTTCAATCAAATATTTTTAAATGGGTCTTGCCAGACTTGCATATAATCACTGGGCGACTAATCAATGTGAATGCACTAATTTTAATGTACCAACGTCCCGGGAAAGTGACAATGGAAATTAATGGACTAATAAATTGGACTTTTGGCTGTACAGGTAGTTAATGTAAAAGATCTATAAATATTTATTTTGTAAAAAATGCATAAATAGAAATTTATATACATAATTTCATGAAACAGTATCAGCATATGATATCAGTGCATCTAACACAAAGTAAGAGATAAATTTGTACTTATACAGATACATTCATGGCATAAAAGCACATAGCGTCAAGAAAGTATAGAACTCTTATGCCGCGTACACACGATAATTTTTCAGCATGTCGAAAAAACTAAGTTTTCCCAACTTCATCATTAAAACGATGTTGCCTACACACACCATCGTTTTAAAAAAATTATCTAGCAAAGCACGGTGACGTACAACACGTACGACGGCACTATAAAGGGGAAGTTCCATTCGCCTTTGGGCTGCTTTAGCTGGTTCCGTGTTAGTAAAAGACGTTTTGCGTTTTTTTGTCTGTTACAGCGTGATGAATGTGCTTACTCCATTATGAACGGTAGTTTTACCAGAACGAGCGCTCCCATCTCATAACTTGCTTCTGAGCATGCATGTGTTTTTTACGTCGTTTTAGCCCACACACGATCATTTTTTACAACCGAAAAACGACATTGTTTAAAACGACGTTAAAAAATGCAGCATGGGGGCGTGGCTTGCGCACGAGCAGTATGGCTGCTTAGAACCTGAGCTCCTGCTAGCTGGACCTGAAGCGACGACGAAACAGCAGATTGCCCGCTCCATCGACAACCCAGACTGCCGTGGGACACTCTCTGGAGCTCGGAGAGATGATGTCCTGCAAGCGGAAGGAGGAACGGTACATCCAGAAGCTCACAGCATTCTCGTTCCAGCAACTGAGGCAGGGCCTTGCCCAAAATGGCGCTGATGGCACCTCACGGCGAACATCCACGGCCTACACGGACCTCCCCAGCAGTGATCCAGGAGACACAGAAGGAGGCCAGACATCCCCACCTCACACCGGTACCCCCCGCTGTCCCCGGGTGCACGGAGCCCAGCGAAAGCGCGGATGCGCTTGGATACCACACACCAGGCCGGAACCGTGAGTAACCCCCTGCACAACGCTGATGCCATTTCTTCCTTACAATCCTCCATTGCGGCCTTCCCCACATCGGGGCAGCCTGTGTTGGACACAACCATGAAGGATATGCTGATGCTCCTGCAATCCTCATTGATGTCTAATCTGTCCTCCCTGATGCAGAGGTTTACCACTGACATGCAACATATGGGATATAGGGTGTCATACATGGAGGAGAAAATGGAGGAGTGCACTGAAATTGTAAATGACCTGGTGGATGCTAGTGAGGCCCAAAAGGAAGACACTGACTGGGTTAAAACGAAGCTAGCGGACCTCGGGGACAGGTCCAGGCGCAATAATATAAAAATGAGAGGTGTCCCAGAAACTGTCCTCCCTGCCGACTTACGCGCCTTGCGACTACCCTATTTTCCACTCTACTGCCTCATCTGTCCCCCATTGAACTGACCATAGACCGCATCCACAGGATTCCCAAACCGCACCACCTTGCGGACACGGTCCCGAGGGATGTTCTCATGCGCATCCATTTTTACCAAGCGAAAGAACAAATCCTGTATAAAGCCTGCGCACTCCAAGCACTCCCTGCCCCATATGCTGATGTCCAAATGTACTCGAACTTGTCCCAACATACGCTTCAGATGAGGAGGCAGCTGAAAACCGTGACCAAGGCATTGGCAAATCACAAGATAATCTACAAATGGCGTCACCCTGCCACTATTCTGGTGACACACAACGGCATTCCACATACCATCTCCACTATACAAGGGGGCACAAAACTGCTATTTTCATGGGGCATCATCCCGGAAACCTCCAAAAGATTACGCTGACCCACCGGGGAGACCCTCCTCATCTCACAGAGGCCCCCGCCATGATGTTCGTCCCTCCGCCAAACCGCACTGATTGCTTATGTCTATGCCTGGCTTGGCCCACTACAACTCCTATACCGGCCGGCAGCTTGTTATATTGCTCGTCTTTTATGTTTGCTCCTTGAGCCTGTACTTTACCCCAAGTTTGCTCAGCTTTCGGTTACAATCCGATCTGCTGATAACTGTTGCTTGTTTTTGATCTTTTCCTTTTTCCGTTAATTTAGATTTCTACCTTCTTTTGCCGTATTGTAGTTCACGACACAGCGCTGGGATTCTCCTGCACATCCAGACTCTGACCACTAGTTCCACTTGCTGCAAACCGATCCCTGGGTGCTCCCCTCCATCATTCAACCTGCCACGGATTTAACAGTGGGTCTGAGACCTTCTGAACTTCCTCTTCTAACTGTAAGTTTAATCCTTGCATCCTACACCCCTGTTCCAGTACCATGTCCTTCACCATTTTAACCTTAAACGCAAAGGGGCTGAATCATCCGGTTAAACCCTCGTCTATGTAGAAGTCGGCTGTTTCGCTTAAGTGCGACATCCTTTGCGTCCAAGAGACTCACTTCCTGCAGGATTTACACCCGCTTTGCCACAACCAGCAATTTCCTCACATTTTTACCTCCTGCTACACGAAGAAGCAAAGAGGAGTATTAATTGCTATTAGGGACACGGTCTCCTTTCAACTACAGCAATGTATTTCCGACCCAGAAGGTCGTTATGTTATATTAGTATGCATGATCAACAACGCTCAATATACTTTGGCCTCTATCTATGCTCCAAACCAAAGACAAATGTCATTTCTTGAAAAAAATCAAGAGCTCCCAAAAGGGACATCTTCTGCTATGCGGAGACTTTAATCTTGTCCCGGATCAAGATCTGGATTCCACAACATGTACTAAAAGACACTCATCCCCTTTGAAAATGTTTATTTCTACTAATGATTTATTTGACGTGTGGAGGTGTTGTCACGCGATTGAACGCGATTACACCTACCTTTCCCCACGCTACAACACCTACTCGCGCATAGACCTGTTTTTATCTGACCGATCGTTGCTCCAAAGAGTTTCGGCTTCGGTGATTCACCCCACCACCTGGTCGGACCATACCCCTGTTAGTATCACCATTGATGCAAAATCCCTGCAAACCAACTCCTGTCTCTGGAGGGCTAACTATTCCCTAATCCAAGACCCATCCACTGCGAGCATTATACAACAACGCCTGGAGGAATATTTCTCCATAAATTCTCATTCGGTGTCCGATCCGGTGGTGGTGTGGGCCGCCCACAAGGCCGTCGATAGGGGTGTATTTATCAAATTAGGTGCTAGAGCCAAAAGATCCAGGGCAAAAAAGATTGACCAGCTCACTGCTGAAATTGAATCCACTGACTCCCAAAATAAGCTATGTCCCTCTCCCTTCCTCCAGGCCAAGATCTTTGACCTGCGACATGAGCTATGCTCGCTACTCTTAGAATCCTTTGAGAGGGCCTGCACGAGGGTTAGGGCCACATTCTATGCTACGGGGAACAAGGCGGGTAAAATGTTAGTGTCAAAAATCCGGGGTGATAGACTTAAGACGAAAATCCCTTATCTATATCATCCTCACACCAAAGAAAAATTACTGAAACCCCATGAGATATCTAATGCCTTCAGTGCGTACTATGCTGATTTATACAACATAAAAGATGACAAATCCACCAACCAACCGACCCGTCAGGATTAGCCTCCCCTCCTTATCCACCGAACAGCTAGAGTCCCTTAATGCCCCCTTCACGACCACTGAACTTGACCGCGCTATTACTAATCTTCCCAATTCTAAATCGCCGGGGCCCGATGGGTTCACAGGAGAATACTATAAGAGATTCCGTCAGGTTCTAACCCCCACTCTCTGTGAAGTGTTCAACTCGGCCGCAACGGCTTTGTCCTTCCCCCCAGACATGCTAAATGCCATAATAGTTACTCTGCCGAAACCGGGCAAAGACCCGTCCTTGCCTCAAAATTTTCGCCCCATTTCCCTTCTCAATGTTGACGCCAAACTGTATGCCAAACTGATAGCCATCAGATTGAACGAAATTCTCCCCACACTTATTCACATGGACCAATCGGGTTTCACCAAAGGTCGCCAGGCCTCAGATGCCACAAGACGAATGGTCAACGTCATACAGCAGGCAGCAATTTCCGGGACCCCCTCTGTACTCCTGTCTCTAGATGCTGAAAAAGCATTTGACAGGGTACATTGGGGGTTCTTATCCTCGGTGCTTTCAAAGTTCGGATTCACGGGACAGATACATAAAGCAGTCATGGCCCTATACTCTAACCCCTCGGCTCAAGTATACTCGGCAGACACTCTATCATCTCCCTTCACTATTACTAATGGAACTAGACAGGGATGCCCCCTTTCCCCTCTAATTTTCAACTTATTAATGGAAACACTAGCCCAGTCCATTCGATCGAATCCGCTTGTCACAGGAATTTCAGCAGGAGGTCATGAACAAAAAATCTGCCTATTCGCTGATGACGTCATACTCATGCTGTCTGACCCGTCTACCTCACTCCCGGCTATTCAGGGGATGCTAGCTTGCTTCAGTAGAGTGTACTACTATAAGATTAATGAATCCAAATGGCATATTCTAAATCTAGGAGTTAATACCCCTACGAGTTTACTGCTACAACGCCAATTCCCGTACGCATGGGCAGATACAAGCATCACCTATCTAGGTATACAACTGACCAAAACTTCTAACCAACTGTTCCACCACAACTATATCCCCTTTCGTACCAAGCTGACCTCCACAAGCTGGCGTCTCAGGAACTGTCATGGACAGGCCGCTTAGCGGCATTCAAAATGTTTCATCTGCCCCAACTCCTCTATCTCTTCAGGACCCTACCAATTCTTGTTCCTGCCCAGTACTTTAAATCGCTCCAGTCTATTTTATCCTCCTGTATTTGTCAGGGTAAGAGGACTAGATGCGCTCACACCACCCTTTTTAAAAATCGCAGGGCAGGCGGTACTGGATACGTAGATTTCCAACATTACTACATGGCATCCGTCCTTACCCAATCCAGGGAGTGGTTTTCAGCCGCGCCGCGCACCGCGTGGGGTCGGTTGAAATCCATCCTCGCACCTGGCACAGACCTAGCTCCATGGTTGCTATCTACCACCTCTTCGGCCCCGTACACACGATAGAATCCATCCGCAGATAAATCCCAGCAAATGGGTTTCTGCGGATAGATCCTATGGTGTGTACACGCCAGCGGATCTGTTTCCGCGGAGAAATCTCCTCTGGGATGGATTCCAGCAGATCGGATATTTGCTGTGCTGCACAACAAATCCATCTGCTGGAATCCATTCCAACGGATGGATCCGCTCGTCTGTACAGACTTACCGGATCCATTCGTCCAAAGGGATTCCCCGCACGCGTCGTAATGAATTGACGCATGCGTGGAATTCCTTATATGACAGCGTCGCGCCCGTCGCCGCGTCATAATCGCGGCGACGGCGCGACACGTCATCGGCAGAGGATTTCCGCGCGGATTTCAATGCGATGGTGTGTACACTCCATCCCATCGAAATCAGCGGAAATCTTTGAGAGGATTTATCCGTGGAAACGGTCCGCTGGACCGTATCTGCGGATAAATCCTCTCGTGTGTACGGGGCCTTCCACTAAAATTCCCTCTTCTGTATCTCCCACTATGTCAGCCACGGTTAAGGCATGGAACAAATTTATCCACCTCTGCCACGGGTATCCCGACAATATTGCTTTGAAAGTCCCGATTGAGACCTTGCAACACCACATACCTATGATCTCCTACAAACGCTGGCATTACCACGGCATTCTTTTTGTAAATGACATTTTAGATAAAGGACGTGCCAAACCTTTCCCTGACCTACAACAAATCTACAATTTGCCTGACGAGGATCTATACCTATATTTTAGAACTAATCACTTCTTGGCTAATTCCCCCCGGTGGAAACGCTACATGCCCTTGCCTACATTGCTCTTCCCTAACAACCCCTCCTCCACCCAGAAAGGTATATCGCTCTTTTATAATACCCTCCAGAAAAAGACTACGTTTCTGAAAACAGCCCCTCTAATTAAATGGGAATCAGACCTAGGTTGTTCCTACACTGCACAACAATGGGCCAGAGCTTGTAAATCAGTCTATGTGGTTACCAGTTGCTCTACCCTCTGGGAGCTCTCTACAAAAATTTCACTGAGATGGTACTTGACTCCGGCACGGCTATCTAAATTCGGAGGGCTGCAGAGTGATAGGTGTTGGAGAAAATGTGGCTCTCAGGGGACTTTGCTCCATACATTCTGGGGTTGCCCCAAACTAGCACACTTCTGGGCATTGGTCTTCCGCGTGATCTCCGGGGCCTCACACTCTGTAGCTGATCCCCAACCTGGTTTGGCAATCCTATCTCTGGGTCTGGATCAATTCCCTGCTGAGTCGAAACACACCATCTTGCACATTCTGTTATCTGCATAACGAGAAACTGGAAAAAACCCTTACCACCCACTGTTGGGGATGTTAAACAAACCACCCAACTGCACTACACCTATGAGAAAACACTGGCACTCAGGGACTTGAATAAAGCTAGTGCCGCTAAGAACTGGCACGAATGGTCCACCTGATATTAATGAAACTGTATGTCTCCACTAAGGATGAGCCGAACACCCCCCTGTTCGGTTCGCATCAGAACTTGCGAACACACCAAATGTTCGTGTGAACTTTAGAACCCCGTTAGGCCTCGTACAGACGAGGAGATCTCCGCTGGAAACGGTCCGCCGGACCGTTTCCAGCGGAGATTCCTCCTCCGGATTTTGATCCGATGGCTTGTACACACCGTCGCCGCGATGATGACGCGGCGACGTGCGCGAGGCTGGAAGGTAAGTACTTCCACGCATGCGTCGAATCATTACGACGCATGCGAGGGAGGGGAGTGGACGGATTGATCCGGTGAGTCTGTACAGATGACCGTATCAATCCGCTGGACACGATTCAAGCGGATAGATTTCTTAGCATGCTAAGAAATTTCTATCCGCTTGAAATCGATCGGCCGGATGAATCTCCGCGGATAAATATCCGCTAGGCCGTACAGACGACCGGATTTGTCCGCTGGAACTGATCCGCGGATCAATCCCAGCGGATAGATCCGGTCGTGTGTACGAGGCCTTAAAGTCTATGGGACTCGAACATTTGAAATCTAAAGTGTTAATTTTAAAGGCTAATATGCAAGTTATTGTCCTAAAAAGTGTTTGGGGACCTGGGTCCTGTCCCAGGAAACATGTATCAATGCAAAAAACGTTTTAAAAACTGACGTTTTTTCAGGAGCAGTGAATTTAATAATGCTAAAAGTGAAACAATAAAAGTGTAATATTACTTTAAATTTCGTACCTAGGGGGGGTGTAAAGTCAGCATGTGAAAAAGCGCATGTTTCCTGTACATAGAACTGTCCCTGCACAAAGTGTCATTTCTGAAAGAAAAAAAGGCATTTAAAACCGGCTTTGCGGCTCTAATGAATTGTCGGCTCTGGCAATTACAGAGATGATTCATTCATAAAAAATAAAAATAAAAAAGCTGGGGGTCCCCCCAAATTCCATTAACAGGCCCTTCAGGTCTGATATGGATATTGAGGTTCCCGGAACCCCGCCGTCAATTTAAAAAAAAAATGACGTGGAGTTCCCCCAAAAATCCACACCAGACCCTTATCCGAGCACGTTAACCTGGCCGGCCGCAGAAAAGAGGGGGGACAGAGTGCGCCCCCCCCCTCTCCTGAACCGCACCAGGCCACATGCCCTCAACATGGGGAGGATGTCCCCATGTTGATGGGGACAAGGGCCTCATCCCCACAACCCTTGCCCGGTGGTTGTGGGGGTCTGCGGGCGGGGGGCTTATCAGAATCTGGAAGACCCCTTTAACAAAGGGGACCCCCAGATCCTGGCCCCCCCTATGTGAATTGGTAATGGGGTACACTGTACCTCTACCATTTCACAAAGGAAGTGTAAATTGTTAAAAAAAAAACACACAGACACCGTAGAAAAAAATCCTTTATTAATAAAAATAAATAAAAAATCCAGCGATGTGAATCCACTCTCGGCCCGGCCCCTCGCTCCAACGTTGTCTTCTATCCAGCGATGGGTGATCTATCCAGCGATGGATGATCTCTCCAGCGACGAATGATCTGCGGTCCGGTCCAGCGATGAGAAGATCCATCCGTCCAGAGAGCAGCAGGGGAGCTCCTCTCTCCGCTGGACACAGCCCAGCGGAATGACGCGCTGGAGCTGTGACATTTCTTATATAGGGGAAGCGGCCACCCGTCACTGGACCCCGCCCCCTCTGACGCACCCTTGTACGTCACTGGCAAAGCCCGGTCTTTCAGGGTCTTTCTCAGTGACCTACGAGGGTGCGTCAGAGGGGGCGGAGTCATGTGACGGGTGGCCGCTTCCCCTATATAAGAAATGTCACAGCTCCAGCGCGTCATTCCGCTGGGCTGTGTCCAGCGGAGAGAGGAGCTCCCCTGCTGCGCTCTGGATGGATGGATCTTCTCATCGCTGGACCGGACCGCTGATCATCTGTCGCTGGAGAGATCATCCATCGCTGGATAGAAGACAACGTTGGAGCGGGGGGCCGGGCCGAGAGTGGATTCACATCGCTGGATTTTATTATTTTTTTTATTAATAAAGGATTTTTTTCTACGGTGTCTGTGTGTTTTTTTTTTAACTATTTACACGTCCTTTGTGAAATGGTAGAGGTACAGTGTACCCCATTACCAATTCACATAAGGGGGGGCCAGGATCTGGGGGTCCCCTTTGTTAAAGGGGTCGTCCAGATTCTGATAAGCCCCCCGCCCGCAGACCCCCACAACCACCGGGCAAGGGTTGTGAGGATGAGGCCCTTGTCCCCATCAACATGGGGACATCCTCCCCATGTTGAGGGCATGTAGCCTGGTGTGGTTCAGGAGAGGGGGGGGCCGCACTCTGCCCCCCCCTCTTTTATGCGGCTGGCCAGGTTAAAGTGCTCGGATAAGGGTCTGGTGTGGATTTTTGGGGGAACTCCGCGCCATTTTTTTTTAAATTTGGGGGGGAGGTCCCCTTAAAATCCACACCAGACCTGAAGGGTCTGGTATGGATATTTGGGGGGAACCCCACGTCATTTTTTTAAAAAATTGACGGCGGGGTTCCCCTTAATATCCATATCAGACCTGAAGGGCCTGTTAATGGAATTTGGGTTGACCCCCAGCTTTTTTATTTTTATTTTTTATGAATGAATCATCTCTGAATTGCCAGAGCCGACAATTAATTAGAGCTGCAAAGCCGGGTTTAAATGCCTTTTTTTCTTTCAGAAATGACACTTTGTGCAGGGACAGTTCTATGTACGGGAAACATGCGCTTTTTCACATGGTGACTTTACACCCCCCCTAGGTACGAAATTTAAAGTAATATTACACTTTTATTGTTTCACTTTTAGCATTATTAAATTCACTGCTCCTGAAAAAACGTCAGTTTTTAAAACTTTTTTTTGCATTGATACATGTTTCCTGGGACAGGACCCAGGTCCCCAAACACTTTTTTAGGACAATAAATTGCATATTAGCCTTTAAAATTAACACTTTAGATTTCTCCCATAGACTTTAACAGGGTGTTCCGCGGCTTTTCGAATTTGCAGCGAACACCCCTAATTGTTCGTTGTTCGGCGAACAGGCAATGTTCGAGTCAAACATGAGTTCGACTCGAACTCGAAGCTCATCCCTAGTCTCCACTTGTTTTACCTTGAGATGTCTGGACTACTTTAGCCAAGGGGGGGCCGACCCGGGCTCTGGTCACAGTCTTGAACCCAGATGGGGGTGCCCGGGGCTAGGGAAGCGCCCTCTGGCAAATATACATTGTGGATCCCCTAGCTAAATACTCATATTTGCATTTGGGAACTATAGTAACCTACTGCACCTTGTTACTTACTATTGTATTGTATAAGGCGTTGTTTGACCGCCATATTGCTATTGTGTTATTTCTAGTCATATGTTGCGACTCTTCGCTTGACTGATTGTTTTGTCTGTCAATATAATGTGAAAACCTGAATAAAAATGTATTGATTAAAAAAATGCAGCATGTTCGAATTTTTTTTTTTGGGCAGATTATAAAGACGGTATAGTGGTGGGGCAGATGAGCAGGGTGGTACAGTGGTTGGGCAGATGTACAGGGGGTCACAGTGGTGGGGCAGATGTGCAGGGGGTTACAGTGGTGGGGCACATGAGTAGGGGGTGTACAGTGGTAAAACAGATTAGCAGGGGGGACAGTGATCTGAGGTGTTAACGGTGCATGAATTGGGGCTCATCTGCGGTGTGGAGTTGCAGGAATTGGGTCTGATCTGAGGCGTGAGAGTGCAGAATGTTAATTTCTCACTACTAAAGTAGTTTACAGCATTTAGTTTATAAAAATCCTTTTCGTGATTGAATGTGAATTTTGTTGTTGTTATAAAAATCGGCACGCTCAAATTCTTTGGAAACATAATTCGGCACACTGTGCTCAAAAGGTTGCCTACCCCTGGCGTATTCAGTAGTACAGTACAAGGAGTAATTGTAATTCTAAGAAAAGTGCAGGAATATTAAAGCAGCCAATAACCTATACAGTCAGATTTTTTTTTCTGGCAAATTGCTGTTGACTTTTGCAGAATGTCCTTGGGACTGCATTAAAGCTGAACTCCAGCCTTACCTTCAGCCTCTTACAATTGTGCAGGGTCCTCTCCTGTACTGAAATAGCTTTACTGTAATTTGACCGCATGCTGTGAGCTTCCCGCTTTTTGCATTAGAAGCTGCAGGAAGTCACCACGAGAACGATACTTTTTTACTGTCGCCCAGATGTAGGTGTTGGGGGGGTTTGGGAGGGGGGGTTTATTGGAAGCGGGGGGGGGGGGTTGTTAGGGAGTTGGGTGAGGTTGGGGTGAGGGCAGGGAAGTTGAGGGTGGGGGGGGGGGGGTGGGGTGGAAATAATGTGATCCCTGGGGGAAGATGGTTGGGATGGGAGGGTCAAGGGGGAGAGGTGACAACTGGTGGAGGGAATGAGGATGCAACACAGGGAGGGCACAGTACAGGGGGTTAGGAGGGCAGGGTTCAGGCACAGAGCATGCAGAGTGCAGGGTTTAGGGTGCATTACATACAGAGTGCAGTGCCCATTACATGCAGAGTTCAGGGTTAAGGCACAGACAGAACATACAGAGTGCAGGGTTTAGGGCACATTACATGCAGAGTGCAGGGTTCAGGCACATTACATGCAGAGTGCAGGTCACAGAACATACAGGGGCAGATTCTCGTAGATCGCCGCATCTATGCGGCGGCGTAATGTATCTCATTTACGTTACGCCGCCGCAAGTTTTACGGGCAAGTGCTTGATTCACAAAGCACTTGCCTGTAAAGTTGCGGCGGCGTAGCGTAAATCCCCAGGCGCAAGCCCGCCTAATTCAAATGATCCGGGTAGGGGGCGTGGATCATTTAAGATAAAGGACGTGCCAAACCTTTCCCTGACCTACAACAAATCTACAATTTGCCTGACGAGGATCTATACCTATATTTTAGAACTAATCACTTCTTGGCTAATTCCCCCCGGTGGAAACGCTACATGCCCTTGCCTACATTGCTCTTCCCTAACAACCCCTCCTCCACCCAGAAAGGTATATCGCTCTTTTATAATACCCTCCAGAAAAAGACTACGTTTCTGAAAACAGCCCCTCTAATTAAATGGGAATCAGACCTAGGTTGTTCCTACACTGCACAACAATGGGCCAGAGCTTGTAAATCAGTCTATGTGGTTACCAGTTGCTCTACCCTCTGGGAGCTCTCTACAAAAATTTCACTGAGATGGTACTTGACTCCGGCACGGCTATCTAAATTCGGAGGGCTGCAGAGTGATAGGTGTTGGAGAAAATGTGGCTCTCAGGGGACTTTGCTCCATACATTCTGGGGTTGCCCCAAACTAGCACACTTCTGGGCATTGGTCTTCCGCGTGATCTCCGGGGCCTCACACTCTGTAGCTGATCCCCAACCTGGTTTGGCAATCCTATCTCTGGGTCTGGATCAATTCCCTGCTGAGTCGAAACACACCATCTTGCACATTCTGTTATCTGCATAACGAGAAACTGGAAAAAACCCTTACCACCCACTGTTGGGGATGTTATACAAACCACCCAACTGCACTACACCTATGAGAAAACACTGGCACTCAGGGACTTGAATAAAGCTAGTGCCGCTAAGAACTGGCACGAATGGTCCACCTGATATTAATGAAACTGTATGTCTCCACTAAGGATGAGCCGAACACCCCCCTGTTCGGTTCGCATCAGAACTTGCGAACACACCAAATGTTCGTGTGAACTTTAGAACCCCGTTAGGCCTCGTACAGACGAGGAGATCTCCGCTGGAAACGGTCCGCCGGACCGTTTCCAGCGGAGATTCCTCCTCCGGATTTTGATCCGATGGCTTGTACACACCGTCGCCGCGATGATGACGCGGCGACGTGCGCGAGGCTGGAAGGTAAGTACTTCCACGCATGCGTCGAATCATTACGACGCATGCGAGGGAGGGGAGTGGACGGATTGATCCGGTGAGTCTGTACAGATGACCGGATCAATCCGCTGGACACGATTCAAGCGGATAGATTTCTTAGCATGCTAAGAAATTTCTATCCGCTTGAAATCGATCGGCCGGATGAATCTCCGCGGATAAATATCCGCTAGGCCGTACAGACGACCGGATTTGTCCGCTGGAACTGATCCGCGGATCAATCCCAGCGGATAGATCCGGTCGTGTGTACGAGGCCTTAAAGTCTATGGGACTCGAACATTTGAAATCTAAAGTGTTAATTTTAAAGGCTAATATGCAAGTTATTGTCCTAAAAATGTATCAATGCAAAAAACGTTTTAAAAACTGACGTTTTTTCAGGAGCAGTGAATTTAATAATGCTAAAAGTGAAACAATAAAAGTGTAATATTACTTTAAATTTCGTACCTAGGGGGGGTGTAAAGTCAGCATGTGAAAAAGCGCATGTTTCCTGTACATAGAACTGTCCCTGCACAAAGTGTCATTTCTGAAAGAAAAAAAGGCATTTAAAACCGGCTTTGCGGCTCTAATGAATTGTCGGCTCTGGCAATTACAGAGATGATTCATTCATAAAAAATAAAAATAAAAAAGCTGGGGGTCCCCCCAAATTCCATTAACAGGCCCTTCAGGTCTGATATGGATATTGAGGTTCCCGGAACCCCGCCGTCAATTTAAAAAAAAAATGACGTGGAGTTCCCCCAAAAATCCACACCAGACCCTTATCCGAGCACGTTAACCTGGCCGGCCGCAGAAAAGAGGGGGGACAGAGTGCGCCCCCCCCCTCTCCTGAACCGCACCAGGCCACATGCCCTCAACATGGGGAGGATGTCCCCATGTTGATGGGGACAAGGGCCTCATCCCCACAACCCTTGCCCGGTGGTTGTGGGGGTCTGCGGGCGGGGGGCTTATCAGAATCTGGAAGACCCCTTTAACAAAGGGGACCCCCAGATCCTGGCCCCCCCTATGTGAATTGGTAATGGGGTACACTGTACCTCTACCATTTCACAAAGGAAGTGTAAATTGTTAAAAAAAAAAACACACAGACACCGTAGAAAAAAATCCTTTATTAATAAAAATAAATAAAAAATCCAGCGATGTGAATCCACTCTCGGCCCGGCCCCTCGCTCCAACGTTGTCTTCTATCCAGCGATGGGTGATCTATCCAGCGATGGATGATCTCTCCAGCGACGAATGATCTGCGGTCCGGTCCAGCGATGAGAAGATCCATCCGTCCAGAGAGCAGCAGGGGAGCTCCTCTCTCCGCTGGACACAGCCCAGCGGAATGACGCGCTGGAGCTGTGACATTTCTTATATAGGGGAAGCGGCCACCCGTCACTGGACCCCGCCCCCTCTGACGCACCCTTGTACGTCACTGGCAAAGCCCGGTCTTTCAGGGTCTTTCTCAGTGACCTACGAGGGTGCGTCAGAGGGGGCGGAGTCATGTGACGGGTGGCCGCTTCCCCTATATAAGAAATGTCACAGCTCCAGCGCGTCATTCCGCTGGGCTGTGTCCAGCGGAGAGAGGAGCTCCCCTGCTGCGCTCTGGATGGATGGATCTTCTCATCGCTGGACCGGACCGCTGATCATCTGTCGCTGGAGAGATCATCCATCGCTGGATAGAAGACAACGTTGGAGCGGGGGGCCGGGCCGAGAGTGGATTCACATCGCTGGATTTTATTATTTTTTTTATTAATAAAGGATTTTTTTCTACGGTGTCTGTGTGTTTTTTTTTTAACTATTTACACGTCCTTTGTGAAATGGTAGAGGTACAGTGTACCCCATTACCAATTCACATAAGGGGGGGCCAGGATCTGGGGGTCCCCTTTGTTAAAGGGGTCGTCCAGATTCTGATAAGCCCCCCGCCCGCAGACCCCCACAACCACCGGGCAAGGGTTGTGAGGATGAGGCCCTTGTCCCCATCAACATGGGGACATCCTCCCCATGTTGAGGGCATGTAGCCTGGTGTGGTTCAGGAGAGGGGGGGGCCGCACTCTGCCCCCCCCTCTTTTATGCGGCTGGCCAGGTTAAAGTGCTCGGATAAGGGTCTGGTGTGGATTTTTGGGGGAACTCCGCGCCATTTTTTTTTAAATTTGGGGTGGAGTTCCCCTTAAAATCCACACCAGACCTGAAGGGTCTGGTATGGATATTTGGGGGGAACCCCACGTCATTTTTTTAAAAAATTGACGGCGGGGTTCCCCTTAATATCCATATCAGACCTGAAGGGCCTGTTAATGGAATTTGGGTTGACCCCCAGCTTTTTTTTTTTTATTTTTTATGAATGAATCATCTCTGAATTGCCAGAGCCGACAATTAATTAGAGCTGCAAAGCCGGGTTTAAATGCCTTTTTTTCTTTCAGAAATGACACTTTGTGCAGGGACAGTTCTATGTACGGGAAACATGCGCTTTTTCACATGGTGACTTTACACCCCCCCTAGGTACGAAATTTAAAGTAATATTACACTTTTATTGTTTCACTTTTAGCATTATTAAATTCACTGCTCCTGAAAAAACGTCAGTTTTTAAAACTTTTTTTTGCATTGATACATGTTTCCTGGGACAGGACCCAGGTCCCCAAACACTTTTTTAGGACAATAAATTGCATATTAGCCTTTAAAATTAACACTTTAGATTTCTCCCATAGACTTTAACAGGGTGTTCCGCGGCTTTTCGAATTTGCAGCGAACACCCCTAATTGTTCGTTGTTCGGCGAACAGGCAATGTTCGAGTCAAACATGAGTTCGACTCGAACTCGAAGCTCATCCCTAGTCTCCACTTGTTTTACCTTGAGATGTCTGGACTACTTTAGCCAAGGGGGGGCCGACCCGGGCTCTGGTCACAGTCTTGAACCCAGATGGGGGTGCCCGGGGCTAGGGAAGCGCCCTCTGGCAAATATACATTGTGGATCCCCTAGCTAAATACTCATATTTGCATTTGGGAACTATAGTAACCTACTGCACCTTGTTACTTACTATTGTATTGTATAAGGCGTTGTTTGACCGCCATATTGCTATTGTGTTATTTCTAGTCATATGTTGCGACTCTTCGCTTGACTGATTGTTTTGTCTGTCAATATAATGTGAAAACCTGAATAAAAATGTATTAATAAAAAAATGCAGCATGTTTGAATTTTTTTTTTTGGGCAGATTAGAAAGAGGGTACAGTGGTGGGGCAGATGAGCAGGGTGGTACAGTGGTTGGGCAGATGTACAGGGGGTTACAGTGGTGGGGCAGATGTGCAGGGGGTTACAGTGGTGGGGCACATGAGTAGGGGGTGTACAGTGGTAAAACAGATTAGCAGGGGGGACAGTGATCTGAGGTGTGAACGGTGCATGAATTGGGGCTCATCTGCGGTGTGGAGTTGCAGGAATTGGGTCTGATCTGAGGCGTGAGAGTGCAGAATGTTAATTTCTCACTACTAAAGTAGTTTACAGCATTTAGTTTATAAAAATCCTTTTCGTGATTGAATGTGAATTTTGTTGTTGTTATAAAAATCGGCACGCTCAAATTCTTTGGAAACATAATTCGGCACACTGTGCTCAAAAGGTTGCCTACCCCTGGCGTATTCAGTAGTACAGTACAAGGAGTAATTGTAATTCTAAGAAAAGTGCAGGAATATTAAAGCAGCCAATAACCTATACAGTCAGATTTTTTTTCTGGCAAATTGCTGTTGACTTTTGCAGAATGTCATTGGGACTGCATTAAAGCTGAACTCCAGCCTTACCTTCAGCCTCTCACAATTGTGCAGGGTCCTCTCCTGTACTGAAATAGCTTTACTGTAATTTGACCACATGCTGTGAGCTTCCCGCTTTTTGCATTAGAAGCTGCAGGAAGTCACCACGAGAACGATACTTTTTTACTGTCGCCCAGATGTAGGTGTTGGGGGGGTTTGGGAGGGGGGGTTTATTGGAAGCGGGGGGGGGGGGGTTGTTAGGGAGTTGGGTGAGGTTGGGGTGAGGGCAGGGAAGTTGAGGGTGGGGTGGGAGGGTTGGGATGGAAATAATGTGATCCCTGGGGGAAGATGGTTGGGATGGGAGGGTCAAGGGGGAGAGGTGACAACTGGTGGAGGGAATGAGGATGCAACACAGGGAGGGCACAGTACAGGGGGTTAGGAGGGCAGGGTTCAGGCACAGAGCATGCAGAGTGCAGGGTTTAGGGTGCATTACATACAGAGTGCAGTGCCCATTACATGCAGAGTTCAGGGTTAAGGCACAGACAGAACATACAGAGTGCAGGGTTTAGGGCACATTACATGCAGAGTGCAGGGTTCAGGCACATTACATGCAGAGTGCAGGTCACAGAACATACAGGGGCAGATTCTCGTAGATCGCCGCATCTATGCGGCGGCGTAATGTATCTCATTTACGTTACGCCGCCGCAAGTTTTACGGGCAAGTGCTTGATTCACAAAGCACTTGCCTGTAAAGTTGCGGCGGCGTAGCGTAAATCCCCAGGCGCAAGCCCGCCTAATTCAAATGATCCGGGTAGGGGGCGTGGATCATTTAAGATAAAGGACGTGCCAAACCTTTCCCTGACCTACAACAAATCTACAATTTGCCTGACGAGGATCTATACCTATATTTTAGAACTAATCACTTCTTGGCTAATTCCCCCCGGTGGAAACGCTACATGCCCTTGCCTACATTGCTCTTCCCTAACAACCCCTCCTCCACCCAGAAAGGTATATCGCTCTTTTATAATACCCTCCAGAAAAAGACTACGTTTCTGAAAACAGCCCCTCTAATTAAATGGGAATCAGACCTAGGTTGTTCCTACACTGCACAACAATGGGCCAGAGCTTGTAAATCAGTCTATGTGGTTACCAGTTGCTCTACCCTCTGGGAGCTCTCTACAAAAATTTCACTGAGATGGTACTTGACTCCGGCACGGCTATCTAAATTCGGAGGGCTGCAGAGTGATAGGTGTTGGAGAAAATGTGGCTCTCAGGGGACTTTGCTCCATACATTCTGGGGTTGCCCCAAACTAGCACACTTCTGGGCATTGGTCTTCCGCGTGATCTCCGGGGCCTCACACTCTGTAGCTGATCCCCAACCTGGTTTGGCAATCCTATCTCTGGGTCTGGATCAATTCCCTGCTGAGTCGAAACACACCATCTTGCACATTCTGTTATCTGCATAACGAGAAACTGGAAAAAACCCTTACCACCCACTGTTGGGGATGTTATACAAACCACCCAACTGCACTACACCTATGAGAAAACACTGGCACTCAGGGACTTGAATAAAGCTAGTGCCGCTAAGAACTGGCACGAATGGTCCACCTGATATTAATGAAACTGTATGTCTCCACTAAGGATGAGCCGAACACCCCCCTGTTCGGTTCGCATCAGAACTTGCGAACACACCAAATGTTCGTGTGAACTTTAGAACCCCGTTAGGCCTCGTACAGACGAGGAGATCTCCGCTGGAAACGGTCCGCCGGACCGTTTCCAGCGGAGATTCCTCCTCCGGATTTTGATCCGATGGCTTGTACACACCGTCGCCGCGATGATGACGCGGCGACGTGCGCGAGGCTGGAAGGTAAGTACTTCCACGCATGCGTCGAATCATTACGACGCATGCGAGGGAGGGGAGTGGACGGATTGATCCGGTGAGTCTGTACAGATGACCGGATCAATCCGCTGGACACGATTCAAGCGGATAGATTTCTTAGCATGCTAAGAAATTTCTATCCGCTTGAAATCGATCGGCCGGATGAATCTCCGCGGATAAATATCCGCTAGGCCGTACAGACGACCGGATTTGTCCGCTGGAACTGATCCGCGGATCAATCCCAGCGGATAGATCCGGTCGTGTGTACGAGGCCTTAAAGTCTATGGGACTCGAACATTTGAAATCTAAAGTGTTAATTTTAAAGGCTAATATGCAAGTTATTGTCCTAAAAATGTATCAATGCAAAAAACGTTTTAAAAACTGACGTTTTTTCAGGAGCAGTGAATTTAATAATGCTAAAAGTGAAACAATAAAAGTGTAATATTACTTTAAATTTCGTACCTAGGGGGGGTGTAAAGTCAGCATGTGAAAAAGCGCATGTTTCCTGTACATAGAACTGTCCCTGCACAAAGTGTCATTTCTGAAAGAAAAAAAGGCATTTAAAACCGGCTTTGCGGCTCTAATGAATTGTCGGCTCTGGCAATTACAGAGATGATTCATTCATAAAAAATAAAAATAAAAAAGCTGGGGGTCCCCCCAAATTCCATTAACAGGCCCTTCAGGTCTGATATGGATATTGAGGTTCCCGGAACCCCGCCGTCAATTTAAAAAAAAAATGACGTGGAGTTCCCCCAAAAATCCACACCAGACCCTTATCCGAGCACGTTAACCTGGCCGGCCGCAGAAAAGAGGGGGGACAGAGTGCGCCCCCCCCTCTCCTGAACCGCACCAGGCCACATGCCCTCAACATGGGGAGGATGTCCCCATGTTGATGGGGACAAGGGCCTCATCCCCACAACCCTTGCCCGGTGGTTGTGGGGGTCTGCGGGCGGGGGGCTTATCAGAATCTGGAAGACCCCTTTAACAAAGGGGACCCCCAGATCCTGGCCCCCCCTATGTGAATTGGTAATGGGGTACACTGTACCTCTACCATTTCACAAAGGAAGTGTAAATTGTTAAAAAAAAAAACACACAGACACCGTAGAAAAAAATCCTTTATTAATAAAAATAAATAAAAAATCCAGCGATGTGAATCCACTCTCGGCCCGGCCCCTCGCTCCAACGTTGTCTTCTATCCAGCGATGGGTGATCTATCCAGCGATGGATGATCTCTCCAGCGACGAATGATCTGCGGTCCGGTCCAGCGATGAGAAGATCCATCCGTCCAGAGAGCAGCAGGGGAGCTCCTCTCTCCGCTGGACACAGCCCAGCGGAATGACGCGCTGGAGCTGTGACATTTCTTATATAGGGGAAGCGGCCACCCGTCACTGGACCCCGCCCCCTCTGACGCACCCTTGTACGTCACTGGCAAAGCCCGGTCTTTCAGGGTCTTTCTCAGTGACCTACGAGGGTGCGTCAGAGGGGGCGGAGTCATGTGACGGGTGGCCGCTTCCCCTATATAAGAAATGTCACAGCTCCAGCGCGTCATTCCGCTGGGCTGTGTCCAGCGGAGAGAGGAGCTCCCCTGCTGCGCTCTGGATGGATGGATCTTCTCATCGCTGGACCGGACCGCTGATCATCTGTCGCTGGAGAGATCATCCATCGCTGGATAGAAGACAACGTTGGAGCGGGGGGCCGGGCCGAGAGTGGATTCACATCGCTGGATTTTATTATTTTTTTTATTAATAAAGGATTTTTTTCTACGGTGTCTGTGTGTTTTTTTTTTAACTATTTACACGTCCTTTGTGAAATGGTAGAGGTACAGTGTACCCCATTACCAATTCACATAAGGGGGGGCCAGGATCTGGGGGTCCCCTTTGTTAAAGGGGTCGTCCAGATTCTGATAAGCCCCCCGCCCGCAGACCCCCACAACCACCGGGCAAGGGTTGTGAGGATGAGGCCCTTGTCCCCATCAACATGGGGACATCCTCCCCATGTTGAGGGCATGTAGCCTGGTGTGGTTCAGGAGAGGGGGGGGCCGCACTCTGCCCCCCCCTCTTTTATGCGGCTGGCCAGGTTAAAGTGCTCGGATAAGGGTCTGGTGTGGATTTTTGGGGGAACTCCGCGCCATTTTTTTTTAAATTTGGGGTGGAGTTCCCCTTAAAATCCACACCAGACCTGAAGGGTCTGGTATGGATATTTGGGGGGAACCCCACGTCATTTTTTTAAAAAATTGACGGCGGGGTTCCCCTTAATATCCATATCAGACCTGAAGGGCCTGTTAATGGAATTTGGGTTGACCCCCAGCTTTTTTTTTTTTATTTTTTATGAATGAATCATCTCTGAATTGCCAGAGCCGACAATTAATTAGAGCTGCAAAGCCGGGTTTAAATGCCTTTTTTTCTTTCAGAAATGACACTTTGTGCAGGGACAGTTCTATGTACGGGAAACATGCGCTTTTTCACATGGTGACTTTACACCCCCCCTAGGTACGAAATTTAAAGTAATATTACACTTTTATTGTTTCACTTTTAGCATTATTAAATTCACTGCTCCTGAAAAAACGTCAGTTTTTAAAACTTTTTTTTGCATTGATACATGTTTCCTGGGACAGGACCCAGGTCCCCAAACACTTTTTTAGGACAATAAATTGCATATTAGCCTTTAAAATTAACACTTTAGATTTCTCCCATAGACTTTAACAGGGTGTTCCGCGGCTTTTCGAATTTGCAGCGAACACCCCTAATTGTTCGTTGTTCGGCGAACAGGCAATGTTCGAGTCAAACATGAGTTCGACTCGAACTCGAAGCTCATCCCTAGTCTCCACTTGTTTTACCTTGAGATGTCTGGACTACTTTAGCCAAGGGGGGGCCGACCCGGGCTCTGGTCACAGTCTTGAACCCAGATGGGGGTGCCCGGGGCTAGGGAAGCGCCCTCTGGCAAATATACATTGTGGATCCCCTAGCTAAATACTCATATTTGCATTTGGGAACTATAGTAACCTACTGCACCTTGTTACTTACTATTGTATTGTATAAGGCGTTGTTTGACCGCCATATTGCTATTGTGTTATTTCTAGTCATATGTTGCGACTCTTCGCTTGACTGATTGTTTTGTCTGTCAATATAATGTGAAAACCTGAATAAAAATGTATTAATAAAAAAATGCAGCATGTTTGAATTTTTTTTTTTGGGCAGATTAGAAAGAGGGTACAGTGGTGGGGCAGATGAGCAGGGTGGTACAGTGGTTGGGCAGATGTACAGGGGGTTACAGTGGTGGGGCAGATGTGCAGGGGGTTACAGTGGTGGGGCACATGAGTAGGGGGTGTACAGTGGTAAAACAGATTAGCAGGGGGGACAGTGATCTGAGGTGTGAACGGTGCATGAATTGGGGCTCATCTGCGGTGTGGAGTTGCAGGAATTGGGTCTGATCTGAGGCGTGAGAGTGCAGAATGTTAATTTCTCACTACTAAAGTAGTTTACAGCATTTAGTTTATAAAAATCCTTTTCGTGATTGAATGTGAATTTTGTTGTTGTTATAAAAATCGGCACGCTCAAATTCTTTGGAAACATAATTCGGCACACTGTGCTCAAAAGGTTGCCTACCCCTGGCGTATTCAGTAGTACAGTACAAGGAGTAATTGTAATTCTAAGAAAAGTGCAGGAATATTAAAGCAGCCAATAACCTATACAGTCAGATTTTTTTTCTGGCAAATTGCTGTTGACTTTTGCAGAATGTCATTGGGACTGCATTAAAGCTGAACTCCAGCCTTACCTTCAGCCTCTCACAATTGTGCAGGGTCCTCTCCTGTACTGAAATAGCTTTACTGTAATTTGACCACATGCTGTGAGCTTCCCGCTTTTTGCATTAGAAGCTGCAGGAAGTCACCACGAGAACGATACTTTTTTACTGTCGCCCAGATGTAGGTGTTGGGGGGGTTTGGGAGGGGGGGTTTATTGGAAGCGGGGGGGGGGGGGTTGTTAGGGAGTTGGGTGAGGTTGGGGTGAGGGCAGGGAAGTTGAGGGTGGGGTGAAATAGGGATTGTGGGGTGGGAGGGTTGGGATGGAAATAATGTGATCCCTGGGGGAAGATGGTTGGGATGGGAGGGTCAAGGGGGAGAGGTGACAACTGGTGGAGGGAATGAGGATGCAACACAGGGAGGGCACAGTACAGGGGGTTAGGAGGGCAGGGTTCAGGCACAGAGCATGCAGAGTGCAGGGTTTAGGGTGCATTACATACAGAGTGCAGTGCCCATTACATGCAGAGTGCAGGGCCCATTACATGCAGAGTTCAGGGTTAAGGCACAGACAGAACATACAGAGTGCAGGGTTTAGGGCACATTACATGCAGAGTGCAGGGTTCAGGCACATTACATGCAGAGTGCAGGTCACAGAACATACAGGGGCAGATTCTCGTAGATCGCCGCATCTATGCGGCGGCGTAACGTATCTCATTTACGTTACGCCGCCGCAAGTTTTACGGGCAAGTGCTTGATTCACAAAGCACTTGCCTGTAAAGTTGCGGCGGCGTAGCGTAAATCCCCAGGCGCAAGCCCGCCTAATTCAAATGATCCGGGTAGGGGGCGTGGATCATTTAAATTAGGCACGTTCCCGCGCTGAACGTACTGCACATGCGTCGTCCCTAAAATTTCCCGACGTGCATTGCGCTAAATGACGTCGCAAGGACGTCATTGGTTTCGACGTGAACGTAAATGGCGTCCAGCCCTATTCACGGACGACTTATGCAAATAATGTAAATTTTCAAATTTCGACGCGGGAACGACAGCCATACTTAACATTGACTGCGCCTCATATACCCAGGGGCAACTTTACGCGTCGCAAATCTAACGTAAACTTCACTGCGTCGACCGCGCGTACGTTCGGGAATTCGCGTATTTTGCTAATTTGCATACTCGATCGGGAAAACGACGGAGGCGACACCTAGCGGCGAAAAAAAAAATGCATTTAAGACCCGACAGCGTAAGAGCCTTACGCCTGTCAGATCTAATGGTTATCTATGCGTAACTGATTTTGAGAATCAGTCGCATAGATACGACGGCCCAGATTAGGACTTACGATGGCGCACATGGCGTTGCGCCGTCTTAAGCCCTTTCAAAATCTGGGCGACAGAGTGCAGGGTTCAGTTCTCATAAACAGTTAAAAAGCGTGTGTAGCGCTACCCCCTCAGGAGCCGCTGATTGATCTGGGATCTACTCTCTTTACTTGGCTCACCCCTACTTAACTGGCTCAAACCCTTCCTTGACACATCAGAAGTCTGGTGAGTGTATTGTGACCTCTGCTTGGCCGGGGTCACAATAGCAGGCATACAACATACAATTACAATGTAACAACAGTATTACCTGCTTTTATGGGTGGTTCCTCCAGACGAGAAAATTACACTTCACACAGTCAATATATTTAAACCAAAGAGAATGAGTTTACTTTATGTAGACTAGAGAAAGCAAATATGGATTTGAATCACAAATAAACAACTGTTATGCAATGACACAATATGACTCTGCAAGGGCCCTTGCGGGAGTCGGAAAATAATGATAATGAAAGGATCTAAGCTAAAGAATGGTACCATTCAGTTAAACTAATATAGGCAGTCTATGGTCGCGAGCTCCCTCTAGCGAGCAGTCCTGCAGAACAGCTAAAGAAACGTCTCGATACCCAAATCCACGTTGCGGCCGGTGGTGCACGTTAATTTTGTAATCCACAAGTAGCAAGTTATAGGAGGAAGTTAATCAAATAAAGTATTCTGAACAACAACGTTGGTGAACTGATCGCTTGTCAGCGTTAGTCATTTCTGTATGGCAACTATCAAGTTATAGGGCCTCTAAGTTCCAGCTAGAGACCAAACACGTGTCTCCGGCTTGTGGGGTGGCACTAGGTTAACTGTCTAAAAGGGAGGACTGGAGGTTGAGCATGTGCTCCCTCACCCGACAGGCCCGATCCGCCTGAGTTCTTCACAAAAAGGGTGCGTTGGTAGATCACTACTCCACAGCAAGAGGTTTCCGGCATCAGGCTCTCCACGGTTTCAGTCGTCAGCTGGGTGGCCTCTCTGGTCTTCTGGAACTCGAGCTGGGTACGGTGGTCCTGCTTCCTTCTAGATGGCTGGTCTCTCTGAGGTTTTAGGCCCAGGCCTCAGGCCCAGCAGCACGGCTGTGCTATCCTCCACACAGGGCCATCATCAGGGGGGTACAGGCAGTACAACTGTAAGGGGCCCGGAGGTCCCCAGGGCCCAGGATGGCAACCCCCTTTTTTTTTTTATAAAAAAAATGTAATATATTTTTATTTTATTTTTTATTAAAGGGAATTTTTTTTTTTTTTTTTTAGGGGTCAGGAGGTCCCCAGGGGCCCGGAGATCCACCCCCTTTTTTTTATAAATATAATATAATATATTATTATTATTTTATTATTATTTTTTATAAATATAATATAATATATTATTATTAAAGGGCCCAGGATGGAACCTCCCTTTTTTTTTTTTTTTTTTATAAATGTCTATTTTTTTTTTTTTGATATTTGTTTTTATTAAAGGGCCCATAGGTTTATTTTATTTTTTATTAAAGGGCCCAAAGGTCCCGGATGGCAACCCCCCTTTTTTGTAATTTATTTTGTATATATACAATTTTGTTTATATATATATATATATAGGCAAGTGCTGTATTACGGCTGTGTAGCATAAATGGGGCAGGCGTAAGCACTCCTAATTCAAATGAGGATGAGGGGGCGTGTTTTATGTAAATTATTAGTGACCCGACGTGATTGACGTTTTTTACGAACGGCGCATGCGCCGTCCGTGTACATATCCCAGTGTGCATTGCTCCAAAGTACGCCACAAATACATATTGGTTTTGACGTGAACGTAAATTACGTCCAGCCCCATTCACGACGGCCATACTTAACATTGGCTACGCCACCTAGGGGGCAGCTTTATCTTTACGCGGCGTATCTCTTACGGAAACGGCGTATCTTTACTGCGACGGGCAAGCGTACGTTTGTGAATCGGCGTATCTAGTCATTTACATATTCTACGTCGAAATCAACGGAAGCGCCACCTAGCGGCCAGCGGAAAAATTGCATCCTAAGATACGACGGCGCAGGCCGTCGTATCTTAGCTAGGTTTAAGTGTATCTCAGTTTGAGCATACACTTAAACTTACGACGGGCTTAGATTCCGAGTTACGTCGGCGTATCTACTGATACGCCGGCGTAATTCTTTGTGAATCCGGCCCTAAATGTTCATACACACCTAGACATACTGGGCCAGATTCAGATAGAAATACGATGGCGTATCTCCTGATACGCCGTATCTCTGAGTTCCGTCCGTCGTATCTATGCGACTGATTCATAGAATCAGTTACGCATAGATCTCCCTAAGATCCGCCAGGTGTAAGTGACTTACACCGTCGGATCTTAGGCTGCAATCTCACGCTGGCCGCTAGGTGGTGCCTCCGTTTGTATACGCAACGAATATGCAAATGAGGAGTTACGCCGATTCAGAAACGAACGACCGCCCGGCGCTTTTTTTTACGTCGTTTGCGTTCGGCTTTTTCCGGCGTATAGTTACCCCTGCTATATGCGGCATATCCTATGTTAAGTATGGCCGTCGTTCCCGGGTCGAATTTCAATTTTTTTACATCGTTTGTGTAAGTCGGTCGCGAATACGGATGGACGTATTTCAAAAACTTGCGCCGGCGGATCGTAAATCAGATAGGTTACGCAGATCTAAAGATCTGCTAACCTATCTGAATCTAGCCCACTGTATTTAAGGTGGATTTTTTTTATATTTGTTTATATTCCTTGAGTTTAAAGGTTCTCGTTTGAGGAGGCTACACTGATGGGCTGCATTGATGGGCACTGATGGGCTGTACTAATGGGCAACGATGGGCTGCATTGATGGGCACCAATGGGCTGCACTGATGAGCACCGATGGGTGGCACAGAGGTGGCACTGAAGGGCATTGATAGGTGGCACTGGTGGGCACTGAGAATTGGCACTAATAGGTGGCATTGATAGGTGGCACTGGGTGGCAGTGATGGGCACTGATGGGTGGCAGTGATGGGCACTGATCAGCACTGGTAGGTGAGACTGATATGCAGCACTTCTAGGTGGCACTGATGAGGCACTGACTGGCACCACTGGAGGGCATTGATAGGTGGCAGTGACAGGCACTGTTAGGTGGCACTGGTGGTCAGTGTGGGTACTGACAGGGGGCATTAGTGGGCACTGAGGCTGATGTGCCTCTTCCACTGGTGACCGATGTCCCCTATGGAGGAGCCGGTGATCAGATTTTTTTTCTCCTCACGCTGTCAGCGCGTGGAGAAATAAAAAACGATTACCGAGCATTGTTTACAGCACGTGATCAGCTCTCATTGGCTGACAACTAATCACGTGGTAAGGGGCCGGGATCTATGATCACCCTAGTCTCAGTGATTCAGTAATCACATTGCGCGCCCTGCAGGGGGCACGGGGGTAGCGTGCACCGCAATTGTGGTCCGCACTGTAGCCGTCATTCGGGCCTCTAGTGGTTAAATGCAACACGGTGACAGGCAACGTGGCAAGTGACATTCCGCATCTGGTGAAAGGCAACGTGGCAGGTGACATGGCAAGTGACATTTTGCATCTGGTGACAGGCAACGTGGCAGGTGATGTGGCAAATGACATTCTGCATCTAGTGACAGGCAACGTGGCAAGTGACATTCCGCATTTGGTGACAGGCAACGTGGCAGGTGACGTGGCAAGTGACATTTTGCATCTGGTGACAGGCAACGTGGCAGGTGATGTGGCAAGTGACATTCCGCATCTGGTGACAGGCAACGTGGCAAGTGACATTCTGCATTTGGTGGCAGGTGATGTGGCAAGTGACATTTCGCATTTCGTGAAAGGCAACGTGCCAGGTTATGTGGCAAGTGACATTCCGCATCTGGTGATAGGCAACGTGGCAGGTGACGTGGCAAGTGACATTCCGCATCTGGTGACAGGCAACGTGGCATGTGATGTGGCAAGTGATATTCCACATCTGGTGACAGGCTGCAAGGCAAGTGACATTCCACATCTGGTGAAAGGCAGCGTGGCAAGTGACATTCCGCATCTGGTGAAAGGCAACATGGCAGGTGACGTGGCAAGTGACATTCCGCAAGTGACATTTACAGCACGTGATCAGCTCTCATTGGCTGACAACTGATCACATGGTAAGGGGCCGGGATCTGTGATCACCCTAGTCTCAGTGATTCAGTAATCACATTGCGCGCCCTGCAGGGGGCGCGGGGGGGGGCGTGCACGGCAATTGGGGTCCGCACTGTAGCCGTCATTCGGGCCTCTAGTGGTTAAATGCAACACGGTGACAGGCAACGTGGCAAGTGACATTCCGCATCTGGTGAAAGGCAACGTGGCAGGTGACATGGCAAGTGACATTTCGCATCTGGTGACAGGCAACGTGGCAGGTGATGTGGCAACTGACATTCTGCATCTGGTGACAGGCAACGTGGCAAGTGACATTCCGCATTTGGTGACAGGCAACGTGGCAGCTGACGTGGCAAGTGACATTTCGCATCTGGTGACAGGCAACGTGGCAGGTGATGTGGCAAGTGACATTCTGCATCTGGTGACAGGCAACGTGGCAAGTGACATTCCGCATTTGGTGGCAGGTGACGTGGCAAGTGACATTTCGCATTTCGTGAAAGGCAACGTGGCAGGTGATGTGGCAAGTGACATTCCGCATCTGGTGATAGGCAACGTGGCAGGTGACGTGGCAAGTGACATTCCGCATCTGGTGACAGGCAACGTGGCATGTGATGTGGCAAGTGACATTCCGCATCTGGTGAAAGGCAACATGGCAGGTGATGTGGCAAGTTACATTCCGCATCTTGTAGCAGGCAGTGTGGCAAGTGACATTCCGCATCTGGTGAAAGGCAACGTGGCAGGTGACATGGCAAGTGACATTCCGCATCTGGTGACAGGCAATGTGGCAAGTGACATTCCGCATCTTGTGGCAGGCAGCGTGGCAAGTGACATTCCGCATCTGGTGAAAGGCAATGTGGCAGGTGATGTGGCAAGTGACATTCTGCATCTGGTGAGAGGCAGCGTGGCAGGTGACGTGGCAAGTGCCATTCGGTATCTGGTGGTATGCGACGTGGAAAGTGACACGCTCAGGGCTCCTATGGATTCTGCATTATGGTGAGTTGAAAACAAAGAAAAAACACGCTGGCCGTAGCTGCCCTATCCTGCGCTTTTTAATGTTCATTTGAACAGTTCTTACTAAATCATTCATTTGCTTGAATGTTTTTAAATCTTCCAATAAATCCCCAATTTTTGTGATTTACACTATGTGGAGGTTCTCTTTTGCTTTCCATGTTTTGGACACCACAATTTTTCAGATGAGTCGTAGCTTGGGTTGAAAATCAACTTTTACCCAGAGCACTATTCATCTTCCTGGAGTCCTTTGTGGCTATATTTGGATCCACTATTTGTCCAGCAAGGAGGTGACTGAGGATTCTCGTTGTAAGCCTGATCCCATGGTCTGTGGATACAAGCCTTATTGATCCACCGCCGTATGGGGAGTTGGATCCACAATTTGGGGTAAGCGTACATATCTCTATTCCCTAAGGTGAAGGCAATCCCTGGTGTTAACATTAATTATGTATTACATCTATTTGAAAGACAGCAAGACATCTATAAACAATGGATCACTTTCTGTCACTTTCTGTCATCAATGTAAACCTTTTTTCTTATGGACTATTGAGTTATTTTTTATTATTACTTTTATTACTTTTTGCACCCAGTTTTCATTAATTAATATCTGGACTGTGTTTTACCTATAACAATATTCGTGTCACTTCAAAGCTTTTATGCACCATTTATGATCACATATTTATGGTTGTCTGATTATACAGTTTGTTTATTGATTTTCCTTTTCAGGGCTTGGTGTCTTACAATATCGCATGATAATGCTTTATATATTCAGGTGTGATATGTAGGATTTGCCCTTTCAAACGGAGATACTGTACATACACTTACCTCACGGTTGTATTGCTTGGTAATCTGCCTAAAGCTTTGGTCAGGCCAACCATTTAACCAATTTTTTCATGATGTTTTATAGCAGAAAGTAAAAAATATATATTTTTTTTCAAAATTGATGGTATTGGTTTATAGTGCAAAAAAATAAAATAAACAATGCAGTGGTGATCAAACACCACCAAAAGAAAGCTCTATTTGTGGTCTGGTCATAAAGGGGGGTTACAGTTCTGGAGGTCAAATGGACAGTGCCAGTAGAGCAGTATATGGTGTGTAGACAGTGTCAGTAGGGCAGTGGACGTTGTGTGGACAGGGTCAGTAGGGCAGTGGACAGTGTCAGTAGAGCAGATTATGGTGCGTACACAGTGTCAGTAGGGCAGTGGGCGTTGTGTGGACAGGGTCAGTAGGGCAGTGGACAGTGTGAGTAGAGCAGATTTTGGTGTGTAGACAGTGGCCCAGATTCAGGTACATTTGCGCTTTATTTGCGGAGGCACAGGGCAACGATTTTGCCCTGCGCCCTCGCAAATATTTTGCGCTGCCCTCGATTCACGGAGCAGTAGCTCCGTAAATTGCGAGGGCGCGCCGGCAAAATTGCTCGGCGTAAGCGCGCGCAATGTAAATGATCCCGCCGGGGGCGGGAATCATTTAAATTAGGCGCGCTCCCGCGCCGAGCGTAGAGCGCATGCTCCGTCGGGAAACTTTCCCGACATGCATTGCGGCAAATGACGTCGCAAGGACGTCATTTGCTTCAAAGTGAACGTGAATGGCGTCCAGTGCCATTCACGATTCACTTACGCAAACGACGTAGATTTTAAATATCGCGACGCGGGAACGTGGGTATCCTATAGCATTGGCTGCGCCTGCTATTAGGATGTGTAACCTTACGCGAAACCCGACGTACGCAAACTACGTAATTTGCGTACGCAGGGCTCGCGCAACGTTGTGAATCGGTGTTAGTATGCAATTTGCATACTATACACAGATCACAATGGGAGCGCCCCCTAGCGGCCAACGCAAGAATGCAGCCTAAAATCTGCGTGGCATAAGAGCCTTATGCCACGCAGATTTTAGGCTGCAGTCGGCGTAGCGATGTTCCTGAATCAGGAGCATTCGCTACGCTGGAGCAAGTAAGCAATTGCGCTGTGTAACTATGGTTACACAGGCGCAATTGCTTCTTGAATCTGGCCCAGTGTCAGTAGGGCAGTGGGCGTTGTGTGGACAGGGTCAGTAGGGCAGTGGACAGTGCCAGTAGAGCAGATTATGGTGTGTAGACAGTGTCAGTAGGGCAGTGGATGTTGTGTGGACAGGGTCAGTAGGGCAGTGGACAGTGTCAGTAGAGCAGATTATGGTGTGTAGACAGTGTCAGTAGGGCAGTGGATGTTGTGTGGACAGGGTCAGTAGGGCAGTGGACAGTGTCAGTAGAGCAGATTATGGTGCGTAGACAGTGTCAGTAGGGCAGTGGACGTTGTGTGGACAGGGTCAGTAGGGCAGTGGACAGTGTCAGTAGAGCAGTGGACAGTGTCCGTAGGACAGAGTTGGTATCGGTAAGGCAGTGAACGTTGTCAGTCAGTAGAGCAGTAGATGTATCAGTAGGGCAGAGGACGGTGTCAGTGAAGCAGAGGTTGGTGTCAGTAGGGCAGTGGACAGTGTCAGTCTTTTAATTTTTATAAAATGTATTATTGTTATTATTATTGTTTATTTTTTTTTTATAATTTCTTAAAAAAAAATTAGTGCAAAAATACTGGTTGATCCTGCCCAAAATCCAGTGGGGATCCTGTGCACTAAGTAGTTGTATTGTAAGCGGTGTCATTTTCCTTTGCTTTTTTGGGGACATACTGCCCTCTGCTGGGGCAAACACATAAAAAAATGGGAACCACCTTTTGGGGAAGCTGCAGTTAGTAGGGTGGCCAAAGGGTAATTTCCAGGTCTACTCAGCCATGGACATGCTGCTAGGAATGTTATCCATTACTTTTTACTTATCCATGCCTTGTGGGAGCCCATTCGGGGGTTCCAAAGGTCTGACCTCATGCTTGACCAATGAAAAAGCAGCACTTGTGTATTTCCCAAAGTGCATGAGTGCTATAATTCAATATCACATTTCTGTACTTGACCATCCATAGATCACTACTTAAAAAATTCCAAGCATGTGAGTCCCACTCAAAACCATATGCTGATAATTCAGTAATAGATGCTCCGATCATTTGGTAAACGTGCTGCACTTCAATCCATTGTTCACACATTTGTGACTTGATCCTGAGTGCCTCCACAAAAAGTGCTCACTCACCATCTGCAGATGACCCCTTAATATTAGGTAGGCCCTTAATATTAGGTAGGTCAATGTATGCCTTATATGCATCCAATATTTCCCCACTCCAAGGGAGATCACTGGCAATGCATGCTTTTATATGAACTTAACAGCGCCTATGAATATAAGTATGTACCTATAACAAATATCAGCTGCAAAAATAAACTAAAATAAAGTATTACCAAAGCAATAACATATGAGAAATCAAAAAATTGCGTTAGAAATTGTTTGATATAGGTACTAAACGAATCATTAGACATTAACTGTGTAAGACCCTATTGGGTCTCACACAGTTACGTTTTTCACTTAAACATTTCACTAATTATCACTAAGTCATGGCCCAACACTATGGCCCGGATTCTTAAAGCACTTTTGCCGACGTATCTTTATATACGCCGCGTATGTGCACAGATGCGCCGTCGTATCTATGCGCCTGATTCTTAATACAAGATACGCCTGAAATTTGGCTTCATCTGACCGATGTACGTTTCCTACGCCGTCGGAGCCTGGGCGCATATTTACGCTGGCCGCAAGGGTCGCTTCCATTGATGTACGCATCGAATATGCAAATGACCGAGATACGCAGATTCACGAATGTACTTGCGCCCGTTGCAGTAGTATACACCGTTTACGTAAGGCGTACGTCCGGCGTAACGTTATTCCACCTATAGGAGGCACATCCCATGCAAAAGTATGGACGACGGAACAGCCGTCGTATTTTACGTTGTTTACGTAAGTCGTACGTGAATGGGGCTGGGCGTAGGTTACGTTCACGTCGTAGGCATTGAGCCGTCGTATCTTAGGGAGTAAATTCGACGTGATTCTGAGCATGCACGCACATGCGCCGTTCGTTCGGCCTATCATTTGCATCAAGCTTCATTTAAATGGATCACGCCCACTTCCTTCCTACTTTGAATTAGGCGGGCTTACGTCGGACAATTTACGTTACGCCGGTGCAACTTTGGGAGCGAGTGCTTTGTGAATACTGTTCTTGCCTCTCAATGTTACGTCGGCGTAGCGCATATGAGATGCGCTACTCCCGCACAAATATACGCCGCTCTACGTGAATCCGGGCCTATATATTCATGTATTTACATTTATATTTATATATTGGAGCATCTATTTAGTCTCTGGTCTGTTTCTATTAATGTTTAAGTATGAGTGCAATTTTTAATTCCACCACAAGATGGCCTTTAGGCCTTAATACACAGAATTATTCACATTCACATAACCACGTGTAGCACTGACCCCCGAAGGAGCTGCTGGTTTAATTTGGGCCTGCACTCTACTAATAAACCCCACTAACTTGGCTCAATCCCCTTGGCACAGCTGTGATGCAATGCAATACAATACAATGTAAGACAATACAAAATACCTGTATTATAACCCCAGGATCCACTGACTGCATTTGGAGTGAGAAAAACAGTACGCCACAACAACTGGGTACTTAACCAGAGATATATTTTACTGTGAAATATGCAAATAAGTGATTACAGTAATTGTGCTGTCATCCCAACGTAAGACGACAGCACAATTGATTTAAACATAAGCTATTTGAAAACAGTATACATAAACATTTTATACCTGAGAGCTCCCCCTACTTTATTAGCTATGCGTGAGATCTCACTTAAAGTACTTGGTCTTGGATCTTCTTTTCTTCGCTATCTAAAGTGATTTGTAATCCACAGTTTTGATGAGTCAGATTGAAGTGAAAATGCTCCTGGTGTAACTGCAACAACTATTTTAAAATCGCTTGAAATGTCAAATTAGATAGGCCTCAAGCCTTCTCAGTTTCAGTTCCTCTGCTCCTTTGTGGAACTATAAATCCCAGTGAGGCCTGTATATGAGTCTAACTGTGTGTAAACTTAGCAAACTGTGGGTCGTGACCCGCTCACCCACTGGATCGGAGCTTCGGGTAGTAACTTTTGTTCAGGGTCCTGTGACTGCAACCTGCTTCTCCGTCAGCTCTGTTCAGCTCCGCTGGATGGATCCGGTTCTCTGATGCTCGGATGAGTGTCTCTCGGTCTCTGCAATCCGGCCACTGTCCTCTAGCTCTCCGAGCTCAGCCTTTCGCTCCCCAGCAGCTCGGCATCAGCCTCCAGCAGGCTTTTTGTTTACACTCCTGTCTCCCCTCGTCTCCAAGGCAACCAAAATCCTCAACCCAAAACATCTCTCTGCATTACCAGTATTTGGGTCTCTCCTCGTCTCCAAGGCAACCAAAATACTAAACAAAACATCTCTCTGCATTACCAGTATTTGGTCACTAGATGGCTCCAAATACTTAAACATAGCAATGTCCATAGACGTTGTATTAAAGTATGCAAACACACATCAATATACAAGAATGTCAGCGCTACACACACATAGGCCACCAGAGGGCTATATATATATATATATATATATATATATATATATATATATATGTCTTTTTATACATATATTTATCACTATGCACTGTATAATATGATAGCTTAGGCTATTCATAATAGTTAAATAGATAACCAATAAGATCGGTAGTAAGGGTATAAATGCCTTCAACCAATATGGCGTAATGACTACTTCCTGATGATGGCTTTTGTATTAGCCGAAACGTCGAGGTAATATCGCGTCATCGCGTTACTTCCACCCACCAAAATTCACCCGAGAATCGCCCACCAGGACGCCAATACAGGGGCTTATTCGTTCAGGGCCGATTACCCTTTATTTAATCGCCTGCTACATACGCTGGGTGCCAGGACTATCAGGCACTCAGCAATGTAAGTGTAACCTTTTTTACTTTTGTGGAACCAATACATTTTTAAAAAGGCATTGCGCAATGAGTCTCTGTTTTTGCTCTTATCATCCCCATTTATCCTTAAGAGGCATATCTCTACTTCAAAGACGTCATCCTAACCATTCGGGGTATCCCCACATGCGTACAAGACCATACTAGAGATAGGTGGTCCATATTCAGTGGTGAGTGTACATCTATGTGGGGCACCCAGCCCGAGCACCTACCCATAGGAGACATCTTTTGAGCACTGAGCACTATATGGGATTATTTTGTCATTATGTTAATGATGTACATTTATTAACATTTTTTGTTTGTCTGATTCGTTTAGTACCTATATCAAACTATTTTAGAGCATTTTTTTTGTTTTCTCAAATGCATGCTTTTACCTTAACATGTTTAGGGTCTGAAGAAATGTAATATATTATATCAAGAATTGTAATTCCATTCCATTGTTGAACAGTGGTAGAAAAATTGGGCCTTTGGTGGTGGTGGTGGTGGTGGTGCTGGTGCCACAACACTGTAAGTCCTTACAGTTACTTTTGGTGGGAGCTGGAACAGGCCCTGCTGTGAAATATTAGATCAAGAATTGTAATTACTTGCCCCTGTTGAACAGGGGCAGAAAAATTGGGCCTTTGGTGGTGGTGGTGTTGCCACAACACTGTAAACCCTCAGTTTCTCTTGGTGGGCACAGGAATAGGCCCTGCTGTGAAATATTAGCTCAAGAATTGTAATTACACGCCCCTGTTGAACAGGGGCAGAAAAATTGGGACAGAGTTGGTATCGGTATCGTTTGCTGTTTTGCTGGTGACACTGTTTGGGGATTTAATCAAAATTGAAGGAATACAGTATATATACAGATTATACTGCAGCTAGCAGAATCAACTGCCTGTCTGTAGTATTATTAGGAAGAGAACACCAGCAATTGTCTTCAGTTAGCTTTAGTTGCACACTGTGCAGAGGACACAGTACACTAACTAAAAATACTTGCAGATCCCTGCCTGTGGTATTAGTATGAGAACACCAGCAATTGTATTCAGGTAGCTTTATTAGGTGCACACTGTGCAGAGAACACAGTACACTAAGTGAAAATACTGCAGCTCCCTGCCTTTGGTATTAGTATGAGAGCACCAGCAATTGTATTCAGGTAGCTTTAGGTGCACACTGTGCAAAGGACACAGTACGCTAACTGGCAATACTTGCAAATCCTTGCCTTTGGTATTAGTATGAGAACACAAGCAATTGTATTCAGGTGGCTTTAGGTGCACACTGTGCAAAGGACACAGTACACTAAGTGAAAATACTTGCAGATCCCTGCCTGTGGTTTTAGTATGAGAACACCAGCAATTGTAGTCAGGTAGCTTTAGGTGCACACTGTGCAAAGGACACAGTACACTAACTGACAATACTTGCAGATCACTGCCTGTGGTATTAGTATGAGAACACCAGCAATTGTATTCAGGTAGCTTTAGGTGCACACTGTGCAAAGGACACGGTACACTAAGTAAAAATACTGCAGCTAGCACAATCACCTGCCTGCCTGTCAGTATATTAGGAAGAGAATACAGGAACGGATCTAGCTAAACTGAATACAGTGTATATACAGTATATATATATATATATATATATATATATATATATATATATATATATATATATATATATATATATATATATATATATATATATATATATATATATATATATATATATATATATATATATATATATATATACATATACACAGTACAGACCAAAAATTGGACACACCTTCTCATTTAAAGAGTTTTCTTTATTTTCATGACTATGAAAATTGTAGATTCACACTGAAGGCATCAAAACTATGAATTAACACATGTGGAATTATACATAACAAAAAAGTGTGAAACAACTGAAAATATATTTCATATTCTAGGTTCTTCAAAGTAGCCACCTTTTGCAGCAGACACATCTCTAGAACTGTTAAGAGGAGACTGTGTGAATCAGGCCTTCATGGTAGAATATCTGCTAGGAAACCACTGCTAAAGAAAGGCAACACGCAGAAGAGACTTGTTTGGGCCAAAGAACACAAGGAATGGACATTAGACCAGTGGAAATCTGTGCTTTGGTCGGATGAGTCCAAACTTGAGATCTTTGGTTCCAACCCCCGTGTCTTTGTGTGACGCAGAAAAGGTGAACGGATGGACTCTACATGCCTGGTTCTCACCGTGAAGCATGTAGGAGGAGGTGTGATGGTGTGGGGGTGTTTTGCTGGTGACACTGTTGGGGATTTAATCAAAATTGAAGGACTACTGAACCAGCATGGCTACCACAGCATCTTGCAGCGGCATGCTATTCCATCCGGTTTGCATTTAGTTGGACCATCATTTATTTTTCAACAGGACAATAACCCCAAACACACCTCCAGGCTGTGTAAGGGCTATTTGACCAAGAAGGAGAGTGATGGGGTGCTGCACCAGGTGACTACCTCTTGAAGCTCATCAAGAGTGTGCCAAGCAGTAATCAAAGCAAAAGGTGGCTACTTTGAAGAACCTAGAATATGAAATATATTTTCAGTTGTTTCACACTTTTTTGTTATGTATAATTCCACATGTGTTAATTCATAGTTTTGATTCCTTCAGTGTGAATCTACAATTTTCATAGTCATGAAAATAAAGAAAACTCTTTGAATGAGAAGGTGTGTCCAAACTTTTGGTCTGTACTGTGTGTGTATATATATATATATATATATATATATATATATATATATATATATATATATACATACACACACACAACACCTGGTATGCATATATATCCTCTACACACTGTAACTGCAGCTAACTGACTCGTCTGCCTGCTCTATCTAACTCAATTAAATTGACACTGTCTCTCTCTCTGTCGATCTTTCACCACCGCCGCAACACACTACACAAGGATCCCACGCAGGCGGCCTTATATAGTGTGGGGCGTGTACTAAACCCCCTGAGACCTAATTGGCCAAAGCCACCCTGGCTTTGGCCAATCATGGCTCTCTTTGCTTACGGCACTGTGATTGGCCAAGCATGCGGGTCATAGTGTATGCTTGGCCAATCATCAGCCAGCGATGCCGCAGTAAATTATGGGCCGTGACGCGCCACTCGAATTTGGTGCGAATGACCCATAATGTTCGAAATTCAGCAAACGGCCGAACAGACGATGTTCAAGTCATCCCTTCTTTAAAGTATTTTACATTAAGGAACATTGTTCTGAAATTGTTTGACAATTTGTAGATGTAAAATCAGGAAGTAAGAGGAGATCTATCTAAATGTGGGGGATATCCTCTCTTAGACAGTTGTCACCAGAACAGGTGCCCCATTGGAAGATTTTCCTTCACATGCCTTTTTTGCGGTAACTCTACTTACCTAACTAGGACAGTTTTTTGGACAGGCTTGAGAAAGGTTGCGCATGACCTACAAATATGGCATTCAAAAGCAGCTTTTTATTAAAAACCTGAACAGTGTGGTTGTAGACCCTGGAATTGAGCATTCTATACCCCAAAACACTTCATTAGCTCTAATCTCCTTGCAGCAACAATGTCACCTGGATCAGTAAACAGTCTTTTACTCATGAGGCTAAGGATTAGTTGTCTAGAATAGGCTTCCTGATGCCTTCCAGTAAAGTGATAGTAGACTGGATCCTAAAAGGGTGAAGTCCCAGGGGTATTTCTGAAGCTAAAGGTTAAGGGTAGTAGGCTCTGCCACAACCAGGATTAGGGATAAGCATAACATACGAACAGGCAAAAAATTTGTTCGAACACGCGAACACCGTTAAAGTCACGAACATGAAAAATCTAAATTAAAAACTACTCGCGGCTATAATGAATTGTCGGGTCCCGGCAATACAGATAAAAGTCATTTATGGTCATTTAGGTCTGGTATGGATATTAAGGGGAACCCTGCGCGTAGGTGTCCCCCCAAAAATCCCCCAAAAAATCCATAAGAGATCCTTCAGGTCTGGTATGGATTTTAAGGGGAACCCTGCACCAAAATAAGAAAAAATGGCGTGTTCCCCCCAAAAATCCAATAAGACCCTTATCCGAGCATGCAACCTGGCAGGCCGCAGGAAAAGAGGGGGAATGAGAGAGCGCCCCCTTCTGAACCGTACCAGGCCACATGCCCTTAACATGGGGAGGATGTCCACATATTGATAGGGACAAGGACCTCATCCCCACAGCCCTTGCTCGTTGGTTGTGGGGGTCTGCAGGCTGGGGGGTTATCGGAATCTGGAAGCCACCTTTAACAAAGGGGGCCTCCAGATCCCACCCCCCATGTGAATTAGTAAGGGGTACCCCCTACCATTTCACAAAAAAAGTGAGAAAAAACGAAAAAAACACACACACAGCTTGGGACAAGTCCTTTAATAAAAAAATAATAATAATCCAGTGCCGTAATTCTTCTATGAGTCCGACCCACCACTATGAACGATACAGCCTCCTCCAAAGGAGGCACCCGGCTGATTGACGTGCGTCCCATTTGATAGTTCTTTTATAACTGAGGGTGGGGCCACCCGTCACGTGGATGGGTGACCACGCCTCCTCTGATCCAGGGGTCTTATGAGCAGGCATTTGTGAAATGTCTGCAGCAATCTCCTCCACCGAGATAGGTGCCTCCATCATATCCCGACCCTCAGTAGATAAGGAGAGGAGAGATATGTCAGCCAGGTAATCAGTCATTCACATTCACATTCACCAGGGTAAGTGCCACCTTAAAAATCTGTAAGGTAAGAATAATGAACCTCCCCTCAGAGTCAGATTTAACCTGAAGCGTCTCAGCTGGGGGAGATTTGGCCAGTATAATAGAGACTCCCCTGGAGTAGTTAGTATGAGTGGCATGGTAAGAGTTGGACAACCATGGGCGTTTTAAGGCCCTTGTTTTAGACCCTGTAAGGTGAGTCTCCTGGAGGCAGATAATATGAGGATGACATTTTTTTAAAATGGAAAAGACCAGGGATCTCTTTTGGGATGCATTCAGACCTCTAGTGTTCCATGCGGCTATCCTTAGGGGCTTTGCCATTGCAAAACATACAGTAATACGTGTAGTAATAGGTAAGCATAGAATAACATGGAAACATACTCATAAATGACCGGATAGGCCACACCTCCTGAAGCACATACAAGCACATAAAGAAAAAAGTGCGTGGATCTGCCAGCAGGAGAATAGGAGCCCGCATTGGAAGAAATAGAAACATTAACAATCTGTCTGAAGCAGCAACTGAGAAGATAATATCACAGTGAAAATACAAAACTGAACTGCAAAAAAAGGAAATTAGAGAAAAGGAAAAAAAGAAAAAACAAAAGTCCCAAAAAGAAAGAACCCCCCTTGTCCCCACCCTCCTCCCTGCTCGGCTATCCCAAACATAGCTAGCCTTGGATCCCAAACCAAAAGACCATCCTGACAAAAGGGGTCAGCAAAGGTCACAAAAAAAACTTGTTCCATGGCCTCGCAACAAGCTGGTGTGAGGGTTGTGTGGAGTCAGGTGTGGCTCTCAACCGGTGGCAGAAAAAATATAAACATGTCCGGGTGTAGAGTGCAAAGTCCTGAAGGCCGTGGGAAAGTGCAGGATTCGTTGTCCTCCAATCCAGACATGGCAGGATAGTAAATAGTGCAAATGAGGGAGAGATTCCAGAAACAAAGGCCAGGTGGGATAAGTATAAAAAAATCACAGCATCCGGCACATCAGGGAAGGGGTTTCACCCATCAAAGGAGATAAGGTGGCTTAAACAGCAGTCAGCGTAGATTGCAATAAAGGCACAGGATACACATAGTAGTGCACAGGGGTCTGGTAGTAAGGCAGGTGGTATGGACACTGTCAGTCATCTCTACGTCTCTAAGCAGCTCCAAAGCGATCATTCAACCACGTCATGGCCTCCTTTGGGCTGGTGTAGAAATGAGCCTTACCATCATAAATGATGCACAGTTTGGCAGGGAAGAGCATGGCATAGGACAGACATCATGGCCTCCTTGGGGCTGGTGTAGAAATGAGCCTTACCATCATAAATGATGCGCAGTTTGGCAGGGAAGAGCATGGCATAGGACAGACCTTCTGGGCGCAGGCAAAATTTCACTGCAGAAAAGGAGATTCGCTGGAGTTGAACTTCAGCAGAAAAGTCAGGATAGACAGAGATGGTGTTCACATTAAATTTGAGAGGGCCTTTCTCCGTAGCTAGGCGCAAGATGGTGACTTTATCCTGGAAGTTGAGGATGCGAGCAATAATGGAACGTGGTGGGGCACCCTCAGGGCGAGGGCGGGGAGGAGTGCGATGCGCACGTTCAACGACGTGGGAGAATGAGCGCGCATCCATGTCAAAAATGTCCCGCAACCAGGAATAAAGACATTTTTTAGGATGAGGGCCCTCAGCCCGTTCTGGGAACCCTACAAATCTGAGGTTGTTCCTGTGAGAACGATTTTCCAAATCATCGATTTTTGGCGCAGAGTGCCGCCATCTCGCTAGTGACATTAACTGATAGGGGATTGACAGTGTTCTCGAGGGAGCTAATACGTTCCTCTGCCTCTCTGGTTCTATCACGGTTGTTCTGGACATCCTGTTTAAGTAGTGAAAAGTCCATGCGAATAGATGCCTTACAGTCCTGGATATCTAGCATAATGGTGGACAGTGTAGGTTCAGCAGGGGTATGAGAATCCACAGACATGCCAGTCACAGTGAATTGCTGGGAGTCTTGGGACATCAGGGGGTCTGCTTGAGAGCGAAAGAGGGCAGGAATAGAAGCACCCACCCCTGTAGCATGGTTCTTGTCAGCAGAGGAGGAGGCCTGCAGCGTGTGTCTGCCCTGCATG
Organism: Rana temporaria; assembly: GCF_905171775.1. Lineage (NCBI taxonomy): Eukaryota > Metazoa > Chordata > Amphibia > Anura > Ranidae > Rana > Rana temporaria. Next base: position 159,341,397 of record NC_053489.1, on the reverse strand, counting down.
TGTCCCAGCACTATCTTGCCTCTTGAACTGTGCCAGTTGCTCCGCTGTGAATGAGGGCCGGGGCGGCCCATATTTCACCATTTCAGGAAGCCTGCCAGATGCCGACCTCCGTGGGGAAACGGATCGGTACCTTTGGCAAGGAAAACTGACCCAGCATAAGGTAAGAATGTCGGTTTAGAGCCGGAGCAGTGTGTCTATGCAACTGCTCTCTTCACCATCCGGCCACGCAAATTTGCCACGAACACCCCAAATTGTTTGCTATTCCGCGAACGGGTGAACAGCCAATGTTTGAGTCGAACTCATGTTCGACCTGAACATAAAGCTCATGCCTAACCAGGATCCTAAAAACAGCAAATGAATCAGTGGCAAAACTTTCAGAGATGCAGTTTTCCCAGCTGGCCAGATTTGTAGGCTTGTGCTCCAAAAAGGCAGGCTAGGTCCCAGTGAGGGTTCTGTGTTTAGAAGCATGAACAGTCCAACAGCAGATCCTCAGGCCTCAGCCTGAGGCAAAAGAGCTAGAGCATGGCATTCCCAAATATTTATAGTCTCCCCCATCATGCCCCAGTGGCATGAACCGCCTACTGGGATGGCTGCACTTCCAATAATCCTTTTTATTAAAGCTTCATATGACAAGTGGTTGACAGATGGAGCAGGGGACAAAGAGGTAGACTAATTTCATGCAAATGTTAGCGCTTAGTCATTACCTACTGAAACTAGTCAATACAAACACCTATATACTGATCTAATGTGTCGTCATTAGGTTACAGGTAAACTAACAAAGAGCATGGCATCCCCACATATTTATAGTCTCCCCCATCATGCCCCAGTGGCCTGAACCTCCTACTGGGATCAGTGAGAGATCACAACCTCGCTGAGCTTAGGGAGAAGCCAAGTGCACAACTACTGTATACAAATCAAAAGTGTATTAACTAACATCCAGCAAAAAACGAAATGTACCTGTTTCTTAGCAACCTGACCAAGAGGGTGGAGAAAGGAGACATCCTGGACTGCCGCACTCTGTTCAAGCGAGTTTATTTAAAAATTCAAAGATAAAATCCAAAAAAGTAATCAAAAACAATCCAAAAGCAATCAGTGACAGAAAATGGACATGCAGGGATCAATAACTGACGCGTTTCACATCATTATTCAATGCTTACTCGTAGCCAAGAGGGTGCTACACTTTCAAACTGAGTGGTAAATAACACAGGGAAGCAATTTGCATTTACACTCACTAGCCACTTTATTAGGTACACCACTTGAATTGCTTGGTGACACAAATTGCTAATCAGCCAATCACATGGCAGCAACTCAATGCATTTAGGCATCTAGACGTGGTGAAGATGACTTGATGAAGTTGAAACCGAGCATCAGAATGGGTAATAAAGGGGATTTAAGTGACTTTGAATGTGGCATGGTTGTTGGTGCCAGACTGGCTGGTCTGAGTATTTCAAAACCTACTGGGATTTGCATGCACAACCATCTCCAGGGTTTACAGAGAATGTTGGGAAAAAGAGAAAATATCCAGTGAACAGCAGTTGTGTGGAGTAAAATGTCTTGCTGATGTCAGAGGAGCATGGTCAGACTGGTCCCAGATGATAGAAAGGCATCAGTAACTCAAGTAACCACTTGTTACAACCAAGGTATGAAGAATATCATCTCTGAACGCACAACACATCGAACCTTGGGCTACAGCAGCAGCAGAACACACCGGTTGCCACTCCTGTCATCTAAGAACAGGTAACCGAGACTACAATTTGCACAGGCCCACGAAAATTGGACAATAGAAGATTAGAAAAACATTGCCTGGTCTGATGAGTTTTAAATTGCAGCTGCCACATCGAGATGGCAGGGTCAGAATTTGGCGTAAACAACATGAAAACATGGATTCATCCTGCCTTGTAGCATTAGTTCAGGCTGGTGTGGGGGATATTATTATTATTTTTGCCACACTTTGGGCCCCTTAGTACCAATTGAGCATTGTTTAAACGCCACGGCCTACCTGAGTATTGTTGCTGACCATGTCCATCCCTTTATGACTACAGTGTACCCATCTTCTGATGACTATTTCCAGCAGGACAATGCACCATGTCACAAATCTCAAATCATCTCACCACTGGGTTCTTGAACATGACAATCAGTTCATTGTACTCCAATGGCTTTCACAGTCACCAGATTTCAATCCAATAGAACAGTGATTCTCAACCCTGTCCTCAAGTACCCCCTAACAGGCCATGTTTGAATATTTTCCTTCATCTTGCAGAGGTGGTTTAAATCAGAGTCAATGCCTTGATATTTTGGACAGCTATTTCATCTAAGAGAAATTGCCAAAACATGGCCTGTTGGGCGTACTTGAGGACAAGATTCAGAACCACTGCAATAGAGCACATTTAGGATGTAGTGGAATGGGAGATTTAAATCATGAATGTGCAGCCGACAAATCATATATGTCAATATGGACCAAAATCTCTGAGGAATGTTTCCAGCACCTTGTTTAATCTGTACTGGAGGTGTCAGTTTGGAAGGGGTGAGCTAGCAGGGGTTGTCTGTATGGGAGGATAGTGTGCCGGTATTCTGTCACTTCCTCGATGCCGCAATGTCTCCTGGGAGCTTTTGTCATTGTTCCCAGGAGACATTGCGAAGGTCTGCCGCGAGTTATCGCGGGATTAAGAAAAAACATGCGATTTAGTAATTATGCATATGAGCGTATAATATTTTTTTTTTGGTGGGGGAGTGGATCTTGGGTGGGAGTTCCCACACTTTTTTCTCCAGGACTTGACCCCTGGTGGGGATGGTAAATTGTATTGAGCACAGAGGGTAATTTTTGGTTATACTCTGTGCAATAGCCTCTGCAGTACATACTTCTGACCCCTGCACTCTTTTGCATTACATACTCCTGGCCCTGCGCTCTCTGCATCACACAGTCCTAATCCCTGTACACTGAGTTACCCACTCAAGCACTGTGTGTACCACATACTCCCCAGCCCTGCAATCAATGCATTATGCACTCCATGGTGAACAGGCATCACAGTACACTAAACAATTAATGCCAAATGTGTTTTCTTTACCTTATTCTTCATTGTATTCTCTGAAATAGTCATTGGTATTCACATACAGTACATCATAAGGGATTGATGTCCAAGCATGATCTGACCATAATCAAGTGGAGCAGACACCAGAGAGATACATATACCTGTATGCTTAGCTTTTTAAGCATACTTATTTATTTTATTGGCGAGATGAAAGTGTGGACAAGCAGCTCCTTCTACCAACACATATTTGGGTTGACAAATAGCTATTAGATAATGTTTTCAGACCTACTTCCCACCTAATTCCAAGTTAGACAGTCATTCAGGGCTGTTGGCATGTGCCATAAGCATCTTAACAGCAAAAGTATTGGCAGAACAAATAATAGAAATAGTATATAATAAAGTAAGTAACATTCAGTAAATAGAATGCACAATCTTAGACGTGTAGTCTTTTTATACCAGCAGAGGGCAGCCTTTATTTAATTTTGTTTCTGGAGATATGTAGATAGTTATCGCAACAGTTTAGGTATTGAAGAATGTAGTCATTACTTTGTTTTGGAAAGATTATAGTTTTGTTGGTCTTGAGTCAATTGGCTTTTGTATGCCTGTAAAGTTTCCAATATTTAAATAAACTATAAATTGTGCACATTACAGTGCTATATGGAGAGGATTGTTTCATGATGCTGTGTACAGAAACACTTCCCCATGGGGCCCTCCATAAATCTTGCGGCTTCTGCTGGTCATCATCAAAAAGCAGACAAAAATTATATTATAAACTCTAGTTCTGATATAAAAAATGAGGCCATATACGGTTGATAATTAAGAAAGAAAGAAAGAAAGAAAGAAAGATTAAAGCTGAATTGAATTGAATGAGTTGGGATACATTCATGTTTTCTGTTCTGCTTGCCAAAGGAGTTGAAATTTTGTTCAGCTTGCACTGTGACTTACTCACCTCTGCCACACTACAAAGCCAGAATGATCACTTTACTTATTAGTTTACAAGCTCTGCTAATTCCTTGTTCAGCGCCAAAGCTCATTTATTTGGCGTTTTCCATTTAGACATTTTCCAGGCATGTGGCGGGCAGTTTTCACCCTATTTATGGATCCTTCCTATAGCTCAACACTCCATACTACCTGCCTCTTAAAGCGGTATTAAACCCAAAACCAAAAATGTCATGTATTGCAGCTTACTAATGATTTAATGTGATTGTTGCATTATTTTTCTTCTCTTTTTTGGGGCTTTTTTCCCTTACTTCACCTGATGGTTTGGCCAGTAACATACCTCCTGTATTAGAGCACCCCCATGGTGCATGAAGAAGCACAGGGGAACCTTTGGACAGCAGCATTGTTAATCAGGGTGGTGGGGAGTGTTAGATGTATTGGCAGATTTAAATACATGAAACAAATTGAAGCCAAACCCCAACTCACATTTATGCCCTGTACACACAATAGGTTAGTCTGATGAAAACGGTCTGATGGATTTTTCCATCAGTTATCCGATGAAGCTGACTGATGGTCAGTCGTGCCTACACACCATAGGTTAAATAGACGATCGTGTCAGAACGTGGTGACGTAAAACACAACGACGTTCTAAAAAACATGAAGCTTCCAAGCATGTGTCGACTTGATTCTGAGCATGCATGGATTTTTAACCGATAGACGTACCCACAGACGATTGTTTTTTTCTATAGGCTTTTTATCCATCAGATAATTTTAAAACAAGTTCCTATTTTTTTAACCTATGGATAAATAACTGATGGGGCCCACATACGATTGGTTTGGTCTGATGAAAACGGTCCATCAGACTGTATTCATCAGACTAACCTATCGTGTGTACACAGCATAAAGGTACACAAGCAGTTACAGCAACAGATTTTTTTATTTCCTTTGGGATAAAGGTTTTAGAAGAATAACCAAAAACTTATCATTGTAAGCACCCCTGTCAGCGGTAAATGTTTTGTCTCACGTTAAGGGCTCATTCACTTGTGCAGCACTACCATGTGCTTAAATTGCATTTATTTGTAATTTTTAAAGCCTCATAACCGCCCTTCAATGTCTGCCATTAATATAGATACAAAGGGTACCACACACCGCTGTATATGTAGAGTTGGGTTGTGCTGTGTTAAACATTAAGCAGCACATCACATTCATTAACCACTTCCCAACTGGCCCATGTACTGTAGCTTTACAGGGCAGCCATGATTAGACATAGCGCAAGCCGAGCAGTGGGTGCCGGCCAGTGGATGACTGCTGGCACCCGCTGATCAGCCAGGAGGAAGACACCAAGGACTCGTGATCACAGAGCACACTGCCTATGCACCTCAGGGGGCACGTAGGCAGCGCGAGCCTGGGAGGATATACATGGATGCCCTTCTGGCAATTTAAGCCTGTGCTGTAGCCATCTTTTGGCTATAGCGCAGGCTTCAAAGTGGTTAAACAAACTTTATTGAAATGTCACACAGTGACAGTGAAAGTTAAATTGGCTACTGCACGGTGTGAGAAATTGGATTGCCTTGCACTGCGCTGCGCTGAAAAAAAGTATGGCTGGCTGTACTTTTTTTTAAGTGCAAACCACCACGACATTGTGGGAATGCACTGGAATAGCCGCCCAATGCAGTCCTATCACACCTGGTGTGAATAGACCCTTAAAAATAAACTTTTATATATACAGGCAAGCGCACAGACTGTCCATACAGTGCCTTGAAAAAGTATTCATACTCCTTGAAATCTTCCACATGTTGTCATGTTACAACCAAAAACATAAATGTATTTTATTGGGATTTTATGTGATAGACCAATACAAAATGGCACAAAATTGAAAATGTTCTACAAATAAATATGTGAAAAGTGTGGTGTGCATTTGTTTTCAGCCCCCATACTTTGTAAAACCACCTTTCTCTGCAACTACAGCTGCAAGTGTTTTGTATGTCTCTACCAGATTTGCACATCTAGGCCCAGATTCACAAAGAGATACGACGGTGTATCTCGAGATACGCGGCGTAAGTGTAGATGTGCGCCGTCGTATCGATGCGCGGTACCCACAGAAGCACATACACGCGAACTTAGGCTTCACCCGTCCAACGCAACTGTCCTCCGCCGGCGAAACTTAGGCGCATATTTAGGCTAGGCATATTCTTCGTTCCCATTGATTTGCTATTCAATTATGCAAATGAGGGAGAAATGCCGATTCACATGCGTACGATTGTCCGTCGTAGGCTACGCGCGGTGCGCGTAAGCTGCTCGCCCGATCTAAAGTTACCCTTCATAAAAGCAGGGGTAACTTTGCAATGGACTTGCACAGGTCAGCTGGAGAGCAGCAACAGCAGCAGCGTGACAGAGGAGCTGAGCAACAACACTTGCAGGACAACACATCTGTGTGCCAACATGTCAGGGGCAGCCGTGGTCATAGTACTACGGCGTCTACAAGCACGCAGGAGGAGGAGGAGGGCACAGGAGAGGGTACCCCGAGATCGCATGGACCTCTTTGGCATGGTTGAATCGGAGGTGTTTCGCTTGTTGAGATTTGACACTGAAGCCATCATGGAAATAGTACGATCCCTGCAGGATGACCTCACCAGCCCAACACATCGATCACAAGCAGTGCCGCCACTGCTCAAGGTCATGGCAACCCTGCATTTTTTAGCCAGTGGATCATTTCAAAGAACCAGTGGAAATTTGGCTGGGTTGTCCCAATCCACAATGAGTAGGTGCGTGCACCAAGTTGTACCCGCTATCCTGAGACGGATGTCCCACCACATTGTGAGACCCACCCAGGAGGTCCAGCAGGCAAAGGCAAGAACCGATTTCTATAAAATAGCCAGATTTCCACGCACTGTGGGGGCCATTGATTGTTCTCATGTGGCACTCCAGCCCCCCCCGTGACGCTGAGCATATGTACCGTAACAGGAAGAATTGGCATTCAATTAATGTACAAGTAATAACCGATGCTCAAGGCCTCATATGGCACGTCTGTGCTAAACACCCTGGGGCCACCCATGACAGCTTTATCTACCGGCAAAGCGACATCCCAGGACAATTTGAACAGAACGTGTATGGGGACAGCTGGCTGGTTGGTGAGTGACATGGGTGTCAGGCATTACTGTCCCCCCCATGATGCAGACATCACGAGGGGCACATGCATGACTAACCTCCTCCTGTCTTTTCCCTTCCAGGTGACTCTGGATATGCCCTGGGACCCCACCTGATGACCCCATTCCGGAACCCACAAACACCAGGAGAAAGAAGCTACAACGAGGCTCATATACGTACCCGGGGAGTGGTGGAGCGCACGTTTGGCCTCCTGAAGTCACGGTTCCGATGCCTAGATAGGTCTGGGGGTACACTGTTGTATGCCCCAGACTTTGTGTGCCAGATTATTGGTGCATGTTGCATTCTGCACAATTTCGCCCTGAGAAGGGGCCTGCAGGTTGAACTCCGTCATGACCTGACCCCCGAACCAGACATTCCCCCCCCAACCGAGGGTCCCCCGTCTGCTGAGGGAAGAGCAGTCAGGAGATGCCTCGTGGAAGGCTTATTTTCACGTGCAACACGCACATGAAACCTGTCACAATGAGAATGCACGCATGCACCCCACTGTGGTCCCTAACACACCCCCCCTCCCCCAAACCACAATAAATTGGATTAGACCGAAGTACACCGTGCGGTACTTGGGAGCAGCAACGCCACGTCAAGGCTCCAATTATGTTGCTGTATCTTTCTATGAAAATATTTTCAAATAAAATTATCACGAATATTAATAAAATAAATACAACTCCAATCGAGTATCATAATAACATAAGATCACTCATATCATGAGTATCAGTTAATAACCAAAAATCATAACGAGTATAAAAAGAAAATATTCGAAATGGCACTCATCTGGCCCGACGTGGACTACGCCTAGTGCCAAGGCTCCGTGCCCTCAGTTGCCTGGGGGCAGCCGCGGGTGGGGGGGGGGTGGGTCATTGGGAGGAGGAACATCCCCCGGTCTCTCCCTGGCTGCCTGGATACCCTCTAAAGCCAGGGCTATGCGGGTGAGGACCGCAGTGGTCTGATTCCCCACCGCCTCAATGGCTGCTGTATTGGCCTGTATGGCCACTCCCAGGCTCCTGACCTCTGCCACAAGGCCTGAATTTGTGTCATCCAGGTCCCTAATGCAGGTCACCAACGCAGTGCTGTTGGCACTGACCTCCTGCACATTTTCGGTCATGGTGGCAGTGAAAGCAGCCTGGGTCTGCTGCATGGAGGCCAGGCTGGCTGCCACCCGGCGCATATCACATGCCACAGAACCCACATGGTGGGTCTGTCTGGCCAGGTCCATAGCCAAAGTGGCTTCTAAGGCATCAGGATCACCCCTCGTCTTCCTAGTGGCCTTCCTGGGTGCAGGTGAGGCTTGGGGACGAATGTATGGGGAGGCCCCTGAGGGCACTTCCCTTAGGGAGGATGGGCTTCCCAAAAGGTCGGAGGCCCTTAGGGGGCTTCCCAAAAGGGTGGAGGCCCTTGGGGGGGATCCCACATTTGAGGGCCTTGGGGGGGTTACAATGAAGTTTGAGTCCCTTGGGGGGGTATCCCCTATGGAGGTGGAGGTATGGGAGGGTCCAGCGACGGTGGTCTCATCCCCTAGATATATGCCATCATCCAGGTGCCCGTGCTCCTCCTCCACTTCCTCTAATGGAGAGGTGTGGACACTGGTATCCTGGGATGGGGTTGGTTGGCCAGCAGCCGAGGATGGGCCCGCTTCATCTTGCACATCTGTGGATGACACAAAATATTCACATGTTGGTGGACCCACACACTTGTCACATATTCACTCCCCCCCCCCCACATGCTAGACACCAGATAAAAGATAAAACACACTCACCTGTCCTCAAGGGCTGATCAACTGACTCGAAGCCCTCCAGGCCCTCCACCTGCTCCTTCTCCAGGCACCTGGCAATGACCTCCTCATCAGGTGTCAGTCTTATCTTCAGGGCTGGTCCACCTCCGGTGCCCCTACTGTGTTTCTTGATCTTGGCCACCTTCTCCTTCACAAGACGCCGCAGGTCGTTGATCTTCTTGGCGATCTTGTCTGGGGTCCGGTTGGCATAGCCAAGGGCACTCACCTCCGCTGCAATCTGTGCCAAGATTTGATCCTTACGGACCTTGCTGATCGAGCCACTTTCCTTGCCGTGGAGGAACTTATTATATTTTCGCATGGCATCAATAATGACCGCCTTCTCCTCAATACTAAAGTTTTTATCCCTCCTATCCTTAGACGCAGCCTCAGACATCTTTTTGGATAAGAAGAAAGCAAAAGTAGCCACACCAAACGACCAAAACCAGCAGGTGTACTTTTGAACTTGACTGGCGCATGTCTGGGCGGATTTATGCCCTGGGCGGAAACGGTGGGCTGGGTTATCGTGGGGGAATACGATAGGCGAATTGGGGCGCATGCGCAGTGGGACGCGGGGCATGCGATCACGTGACAGCGCATGCGCCGTTCGTTCGGACCTTAATTTGCATGGGGTCACGCTTCATTTAAATGGATTACGCCCACCTCCTTCCTAATTTGAATTGCGTCGGTTTACGCCGTCTAAATTACGTTACGATGGCGCATCGCAGCGCGCATTTGCTTGCTGAATAGGCTGCTTGCCTCTCTAAGTTTCGACGGTGTAGTGTATCTGCGTTAAGCTACGCCCGCCTAATGATGCACTGAGCTACGTGAATCTGGCCCCTAGAGAGTAAAATGCTTGCCTATTCTTATTTTCAAAATGGCTCAAGCTCTGTCAGATTGGATGGAGAATGTCTGTGAACAGCAATTTACAAGTGTTTCCGCAGGTTCTCAATTAGATTTAGGTCTGGTCTTGGACTGGGACATTCTAACACATGAATATGCTTTGAGCCCCCGGGTTATACAGTTCAGGAATCAGAGATTTATGCTGAAGCCCCGAGCTGGGTGTAGCTATGGGCCCCCGCGTTGTTAGGACGCGCCCTAACAGGTGACATTCCTGAGCTCTGATACCCCCTGTTGTACTTGGGTTCGTGTTTACTCCGTTGGGACTTACGGAGCTCAGGACCTAGACTACCACCACCCCCGAAACTCTGTGAATTCCTGATCGGAGTGATCATGTCCGTGAGGGTTTTGGGGCAGAATACACAGCAAAAATGACACGCTCGCAGGACAAGAGTGGGGGACGAGACATTTTACTAGGCGGGAGGGGGGGGGGGGGATGGTGAGACCCCTACTGGTCTTACAGAAGGCTCTGATGTGTGTGGTCCAGGAGGGGGCGGGGGAGGCTGAGAATGATGAGGGTTGCTGAATGATGTTTTCCACGTAAGATCTGGGGGTGACTATTAGATGGTCAGACCATATTTTTTGGCCGTACAGACCGGAAGCCCCTCACATGACTGAGGGGCTCAGAGGTAGCAATGCCGGGTCTAGCAATGTTACTAAAGATTATAAATGTTACTAAATTGCACTGTTTTGCTTGATTGTTTTGCCGACATTTGATCCAGCTTTAAATACTAGCCGGAGGGGGTTGGTAGGGCCGGTGGGCTTGCTCCGCAGGCTCTGTTCAACCAACCACCCACATAGGACCGTGCTCAATATCCAGGGTTTACCTGGAGAGCGCTTTAGCCCGTTTGGCTAAATTAGACCTCTTACTTTGTGCCGCACACCCTAGTAGCGGCCTACTGCCCTAAGCCTTCTCTTTCGGGAGCAGTAGCCTACCTCTCTCTACTTAGATCTTAACCTCTTCCCCTCCCCATCCCATTTGATCCGGGGCCCGTGTGGTTACTCTTTGACTGCCCTACGGCCCCTCCCCCCTCTTTAACCCCCGTTTTTTCCCTTTTTTTTTTTTTTAACATATCCGCAGACATGGACGAACTAACAATTGTATCACTCAATGCCAAGGGCCTAAATATCCCTGAGAAGAGGAGGATGCTCTTGAATGACATGCGCCGCCTGCGAGCGGACGTTATCCTCCTACAAGAGACGCACTTTAAGGGGAATCAATACCCTATGCTAAAAAACAAATATTACCCCATAGTCCACCATTCGACATACGAGCGGTCCAAGTCCAGGGGAGTATCCATACTGATCTCTGCGAAAGTGCCGTGGACGCACGGTGACGTGAAACTAGACTCGGAGGGTCGCTTTATATTCTTAAAAGGTAAAATAGGAGAGACGCGAATTACATTTGCGAACATCTACGCCCCAAACGACCGACAAGACTGGTTCCTGACAAGACATATTAAACAACTGACCAATTTTGTAGAGGGACAACTGGTGGTAGGGGGCCCTGCGGAAAAACATCCAGACACTGCTACACTCCAATCAATTGGTAGATGCCTGGCGCCTATTTCACCCCGGAGAGAGGGACTATACCTTCTTCTTCAGACCTCACCAATCCTACTCCAGGATTGACTACTTCTTGATCCCACACAGACAATTAGCAGCCGTTAAGGACACCACAATAGGTTCCATCACGTGGTCGGACCATGCTCCGATCAAGCTGGTTTACGCCTTGTCTGAAGGACAATCCGCCCAGAGACACCCATGGCGACTGAACGAATCCCTCTTACAAGACCAAGACACCATGACGGAAGTAGTAAGGGAAATAGGGCACTATTTCAGGGAGAACTCTAATCCAGATAGTAATCCGGAAGTAGTATGGGAGGCCCATAAGGCGGTTGTCAGGGGCATACTTATTAAGCACGGAGCTAGGATAAAGAGAATGAGATCTGAACAACTGAATACGCTACTTTCTAAACTCCAGACGTTAGAAACACAGCATAAACAGGCCCAGACGCCACAACTTAGCATTGACTTGGACACTACCCGCAGACAAGTCACTGAACTACTGCAATTTAAGGCTAAGGCGACGCTTCAGATATGTAGACGTAAAGTATATGAGTCAGGCGATAAATGCGGACGGATGCTTGCCCAAGCTATCCGCGCACAAAATACATCAGCCTACATACCACATATCATGTCCCGCGGAGGTCGGAAGATCTCAACGCCCCAACACATCTCTCAAGAATTCAGAGACTTCTATCATAATCTATATAACCTACCCACCACTCCCCCGATCCCAGACGCTGACACGACAGGGACCTACATAACCTCCTCGCTGATGCCGACACTGACCGCAGAGACGAGAGACCTTCTAGAAGGGCCGATCACCCTCTCGGAGCTTACGACTGCAATTGGTACGACCAAGCTGAATAAGGCCCCGGGCCCGGACGGACTAACCACTGCCTATTACAAGACCCTCCTTCCCTCCCTGGGTACCCATTTGGTGACACTTCTTAATAACCTAAGTGACGGGTCGAAACTGCACATCTCCACTCTACAAGCACAAATAGCTGTGATACATAAAGACGGAAAGGACCCGGGACAGTGCGGTAGTTACCGCCCGATCTCGCTGTTGAACACGGACCTTAAATTGTTCACCAAGATAATAGCATCCAGGATCCAACAACATCTCCCAGACCTAATACATCTCGACCAGGTCGGATTTGTCCCGACTAGAGAGGCCAGAGACAACACTGTTAAAGTGTTGAATCTGATCCAGGTAGCCACGACAACAAAAACCCCCTGTGTCTTTTTAGGGACAGACGCCGAAAAGGCATTTGATAGGGTTAGCTGGCCATTCATGTTCGCCACCCTGAGACATATAGGAATAGGACCAAAAATTATGAACTGGATATCGGCGGTGTACACGAACCCGACAGCTAGAGTTAGAGCAAATGGTACACTGTCGGAGCCATTTCCAATCACCAATCACCAATGGGACCAGACAGGGATGCCCACTCTCGCCCCTACTATTTGCTCTGTCCCTGGAACCTTTTTTGAGACATGTGAGATTAAACCCAAACATCAGGGGTGTAGAGATAGGGGAAGAACAATTTAAAATATCAGCGTACGCTGACGACATGCTCTTCTCGTTAACGTCACCATCAATATCCCTACCCACCTTAATGGAAGAATTTGAGAGATATGGGCGATTGTCAAATTTAAAAATAAACTTCACAAAATCAGAAGCGATGGGGGTGGGAGTGACCGAGTCACAACTGGCTAGTCTCCGTAGCAGCTTCCCCCTGAAATGGACGAATACGGCCCTGACCTACTTGGGCACGCGCATTCCACCAAAGATCTCCCAAGTATATAAACTAAACTTCCCGCCCCTACTTAGATCGGTCCAGACGCTGCTGACACAGTGGACCTCGGGATTCCACTCCTGGTTTGGCAGGAGCAACATCCTCAAGATGACCATACTGCCAAAATTCCTATATCTCTTGCAGGCTCTCCCTATCCACATACCAGTCGACTTCTTCAAGCGAACCCAGACCGCGTTCACGACGTTTCTGTGGGCCGGAAAACGCCCTAGAATTCATAAGAGGGTCCTTTCCCTCCCTAAGCTGTATGGTGGCATGGCCATGCCAAATATCAGGACCTACTACCACGCAGCACATCTGAACCGCCTTGTAGACTGGTGCAGACACAAGACCACTAAATTGTGGCCGACACTGGAACAATTACAGTGTGAGACCCCTCTGGACCGAGCGCCGTGGTGCCAAGCGGCAATACGGAAACCATCTAAAAACCACCCGTTGATAGGGACCACCATTAAAGTCTGCGCTAGACTTCTGACACAATCGCACCTCTCGTCGGGGATCTCACCGCTACGGCCAATACTAGGGAACCCCTCTTTTGAGCCGGGCATGCGGGATGCAAAATTCTCCGCCTTAAGAGACGCTGGCCTATTTCAGGCCTCTCACTTCAGTGTGGCGGGCCGGTGGAGAACACCGATAGAACTCACGGACCCAACGGGTCAATTTCAGCTGGACTTCCTGCGTGCGCAACAACTTAGCCATTTTCTGAATACAATGACCCCCCCCACCCGACCTGACCACCCTCTCTCAACTTTTGAAGAGATATGTTCGGAATCGGGCACGCTGCCGCATGCCCTGTCCCTTATCCACACAATGTTGGTCACGCCGGCGGAGGACTACAGAATTCCAAGTCTGGCTAAGTGGGAGCGAGATATGCAGTGTACATTTTCGTCGGGGCAGGCACAACACATCCTTACGTTTACACATAAATCGTCAATCTGCACCAAGGTGCAAGAAACCAATTATAAGATCATGACAAGGTGGTACAAGACCCCGGCCCTTCTGAGTAAGATTTTCCCGACAACGTCGGACCGTTGTTGGCGATGCCAGACAGACAGAGGCACATTGCTGCATGTCTTTTGGACATGCCCGACCCTACGACCGTACTGGGAAGAAGTGCGAACAATCTCGCAAAAATTTACTGACCGGGTGATACCCGACGACCCGGCATACTTCCTGCTGCACGCAAACAACGTACCTATGCGTGTATATATAAGAAATCAGTTATCCGCCACCTTCTTGACGCAGCGAAGGCATGCATTCCACTGTGTTGGAAGTCTCCCCACCCCCCGACGGTCGCCATGTGGCTGCGGAGAGTGGATGACATCAGCAGACTGGAAGACCTGATCCTTACGAGCCAAAACAGAAGCGAAACATATTCTAAGACGTGGCAGCTCTGGAATATGTTTAAGTACTCGGATGAGGGACAAGCACTTAGAGGAGCGCACTAGAAATCTCAGAAGAGTCTTGCAAGCTCGACTACGCTTATCTAGCTAGACGGCCCTCGGTACTAATAGAACACTTCGGGCGAAATGTAAGTTCATGTCTGCGGATCCCTCCCCCCCCCCATGTACCCCCCCCCCCATATCTGCTATTTTTTCTCTGCCCCCTTTCCAACTGGGCTTTACCCGGCAACTCTCTGGCCTTCCCTTAGGCTACCTCCTCTAACCTCTTTTTTCCCTCTCTAGACCTTATTCCTTAAAAAAAAAGTGACGGGTGGCGGTCCCGTGGGACCATGGCAAACAGACTGCGAGCTGTGTAGGCTGGGCAGCTGATTACTGGATGGGAACAAATGGGTAAAATACGTATGATGTCAACTGCATTACAATAGATGGGATGAATACCCACCCCTGCCTGTACTGTATTTATTTGTACTCTACCTTGCCCATACAATTATGGTTGTACTGTATATGTTGCCGCTGTGGTTCCGGCGGGCCTGTTTCCTGTTCTTAATAAGTAAACAATTTTGAAAAAAAAAAGGCTCGATTTGTGGAGTGCACGACCAATAGTTGTCCTGTGGACAGATTCTCCTACCTGAGCTGTGGATCTCTGTAGCTCCTCCAGAGTTACCATGGGCCTCTTGGATGCTTCTCTGATTAATGCTCTCCTTGCCCGGCCTGTCAGTTTAGGTGCACGGCCATGTTTTGGTAGGTTTGTAGTTGTGCTCTTTACATTTTCGGATGATGGATTGAACAGTGCTCCGTGAGATGTTCAAAAGTTTTTTTTTTTTTTATAACATAACCATGCTTTAAACATCTCCACAACTTTATCCCTGACCTGTCTGGTGTGTTCCCTGGTCTTCGTGATGCTGTTTTTCTCTAACAAACCTCTGAGGGCTTAACAGAGCAGCTGTATTTATATTGAGATTAAATTACACACAGATGGACTCTATTTACTAATTAGGTGACTTCTAAAAGCAATTGGTTCCACTCGATTTTAGTTATCGGGGTAAAGGGGTCTGAATACAAATGCACGCCACACTTTTCAGATATTTATTTAATTTTTATTTTCCTTCAACTTCACAATTATGTGCCACTTTGTGTTGGTCTATCACATAAAGTCCCAATAAAATACATTTACATTTTTGGTTGTAACATGACAAAATGTGGACAATTTCAAGGGGTATAAATACATTTTCAAGGCACTGTATACACACATTGAAACAACAACAATAGCTATTATAGAAATACAGTCGTTTCACAAAATGGCTTTAGGTCGTTTCAGGTTATACAATGACAATCTGGAATTCTAAGTTTCTTGTTTTTCAAGAAGCTCAAGTACATGTTCTCAGTCCACTTTTTTTAGCGCCATTTGGTAAACAAATTACTGTTTTATTTCTGTGCAAAAGCTAATAATTCAGTTCTCTCTTTGTGTATCCAAAATGATCTCAATTTAATGTAATAAAGTACAAACTGTTTAAATCATTTTGCAAGAGTGAGTCCATTTTACATTTTTTATCTAAGTTAAACGCGACATGTATAACCCATTACAATTAATATTTAACATGCTCTATCCAGAGATGCAATGCATTTAAAGTATGTATTTTTTTGATTACAAAACACCTAGAATCTAACTTTCCAAGAACACTCATAAAATAAAATGAGTCAAATAAATGGTCCTGCTTCCAGTTTGGAGCACCAGATTCAGACTTAATGGGTGTAATCTGCCCATTTTACTAGACTGGCTGTACTGCCTTACAGATGTTCCCCTCGTAATCTGTAATCTATTAAGCTCTAGTAATACCTTTTAAAATGTTCATGTGTCTTCATTTTAGTTATATTTGCCCAAATATTTTCAACAATCATAGAGATTTGTAGTATGAATAAATCAATGTATATAAAACTTTCAAAGAATACAAGCACAACTGTACAGTAGGGAACAGTATGAAGCTCTTTTAGCTTTTATTGTGTCTGTGTCCCCCCTAGGAAGATTTCCTCTAATTTCCTATGGTTTTCATAACTGTGGGGAATAACAGAAAAAAAGATTAGAAAGCATGTTTTTGTCTCTGTATCTGTCTCCCTTAGAACTTTTTGTCCAGGTGATGGGTGTCAATCAAAGGAGGTTGTGAATTGACATAGACCATAGAACCTGACAAAGATTTGAGCACTATGCCACTCAACCCATAGAAAAAAAAGTTTGTCTGAAGTTGGACTTTAAAGTATATTTAACCCCTTGGCGCCGGCCGCTCAGGACCTGGTCCTTGGTGCCGAAGATTCACATATTTGTGTGAATTCCAGTATAAACAGCTGTGCTGAGAACGTGCGTGGTTTGTGCTCCTGACAGTTACAGTTGTGATCAGGAGTTTTCGGATCACGTGATTGCCGTGGCAGCCAATCACGGCTGTCAGATGCTCTTAAACCCTCCCCGCCTCCCGGCATCATAAAGTACTTAAAATGCCGGGAGGCGTCGGTGTCAAAAGGTTAAACCTACATCATCAGAAACTATCAATGCATGCTGTATTGCATGATGTTCATATTCACTCAGTCACTACGGGATTTATTCTCTGTATTCTGAAAAAACATGGTGTATCCTGCTGCTTTCTATCTCCCCCTTCAGTCCATGTCCCCACTGCAGCTGGAGATTTTGTAGAGCAGTGTTGGCAGCTAGTGCACATACTCAGTTTTCAGTAAATTTCTACCCTGAGCATTTCCTCCCTATCACATCAGAGAGTCTGCCTTAGGAAGTGACACAAACTCATCCGAATTGTTTGCCATATTACTAATTAAAAGTCTCCATGAAGAATAGCACGGTGTGCTGGTGATTCATATGATATAGATGCCCTACTCATCTTTTTTAAGGTTGTAACACTGGAGTGCACTGCACATTTTATACTTTATTGATCAACCCTGGCACACACCATTATTCGCATATTTTGCTAAATAATTTTAGAACTGATCGTTTCTCTTATGCCTTGTTGGGAAAACTGCCATGACAGCTTCCCCCCCCCCCCCCCCGGGATTAACAGCGGTTTTTAAGCCAGCAGTTTTTCTATGGTGAAAGCCTGCGGTGGAGCATACACACTGCCAGGTTTCCCGACCAAAGCTCTCATGGCAGTTTTCCTGCCAGGAAAACTGGCCGTGTGTAGGGGAAAAAGCAGGTTCTTGGGTTTTCCCCTCGGTTTTCCTGGCAGACTTTTTATCCCCGGGAAAAACGATCGTGTGTACAAGGCATAGCAGTTACCTGCATTAAAAGGCAATATGTTTGCATTCTATTATACCGAAACAAGCATAAGCCCCATATACACTGAGTTAAGGTTCGGATAACTCATTGGCCAATTTGGTTAGTGATTAAGCTTGTAAGTCCGTCATTATGTCAATTAGCAAACCTGAACATTCATGAACTAGTTTGGCGACATTCAGTATATAGAAACTCTGTACCGCTATGACACTATGTTTGAATAAAAAAATAAATCAGGAAAGGGGTATCCAGTGTACATTTCATAGCAAGTTAATTCCACCTGACATTTGTCTATTTCAGGTCTGAAAATTAGGAGAGAACTGGACTGGTTGACATGGCCAACAGCACCATGTTTACTTTTGTTCACTTTTCATAAATCAGCCAATATACCATTTGAGCTTCAGCTGTGGAAACTATGATGCAGTTGAACAAGCCATTGCATAAACACAATGTCGCAGTTTATTTTAGTTTGGATGCAGAAAACACTTTAACGGGGTGAACTGTAATATAAATAAGCTTGGCATAAATCAGCTTGGAGTTTTTAAATATATGAATATGAAAAGTAGTTAATATTAGAAATGTGAATTATTATGAATATTAATTTTTTAATTATTTCTGTGCAGATTTACCAAATGACATGGCCTCATAACTGATATTCCTACTTAATATGTAACTGTAATTGAAAACTGTAAGTATCTTCAGGAGTTGGGAGAAAGTAGAGTTGACTTACTATTAAAGGAGTATAAGCCAAACACTTAGCAAAGTGAATTTTCACTTAAAGTAGATGTAAACCCACTCTCATCCTTTCTAAACTACTGCCATAGTGCTGATCTATAAGGATATACATGCTTCCTGCATGTATCTTTACCTGTCAAATGTTTCCCCTCTGTCTGTTAGAAGAACTGAAAAACTGCAGATTCTGTAGGTGGGTCTGTTGTCTGGAGCTCGGTGGGTGGAGTCGTGATGTCAGTAGACTCCCCGCCCTCCTCTACACTCCCCTTGTCAACATGCATTTTTTCCTGTGTATTCCTTACACTAAATTCTGCTATTATCACTAACATCCAGTCAAAATCCAGAAAACTAACCACATGACTTCAGAAAAGGAGTGGGGTTGGGAATTAAAAAATAATGCCTGTCTCCAGGCAAATGCATGAGATATGTAAAAAACCTGTCATTCACAGCAAGAGGGTGGAACCGACTAAAGTTTTTCTCTGTAAGTCTTTTTTATGTCACTCAACAATAAAAAAGGATTGCTCAGCGCTGGATTAACTCTGTGTGGCAAGACTGGGCACAGATGATAGGAAATCTTATATTGTACATTGTGACATCAAACAATAAATAAATTGGGGTTTACATCCACTTTAAGACCCCTTTCACACTGAGGAGTTTTTCAGGCGGTACAGCGCTAAAAATAGCGCTGCTATACCGCCTGAAAAACTCCTGCCCAGCAACCTCAATGTGAAAGCCGGAGGGCTTTCACACTGAGGTGATGCGCTGGCAGGAGAGAAAAAAAATCTCCTGCAAGCAGCATCTTTGGAGCGGTGAGAGGAGCGGTATGTATACCGCTCCTTCACCACTCCTTCCCATTTAAAACAATGGGAAACAGCGTTAATACCGCCCGCAATGCGCCTCTGCAGAGGCGCATTGCGGGCGGTATTAACCCTTTATCGGCCACTAGCGAGGGTTAATACCACACCGCTAGCAGCCGATTCCCGCGCCAATTCCGACGGTATAGAGCCGCTATTTTAGCCCCAGTGTGAAAGGGGCCTAACTTAGGGAACGAAGTGAAGCAGTGCTGATTTGAGCCATCCAAACGTAGCAGATCCATATTCAGCTCCTCTGTGACAAAAAAAATTGTCCTGAAAGTCCTTTGCAGGTAAAGGACAATTCAGCTTTGCATATTCAACCAACCTGTAAGCATTTTCATCTGACATTTTCCTTACTTAACCACATCTCTTTTACCCTTACAGCTTTATTAACCCTAAAAACAAAAAATGAATACATTGCAGCTTATCAGTCCATACAAGAGGTGGCTGCATTCATTTTCTTTGTTGGTATTTTTTTTTCCATAATTTTTACCTTGTGATCTGGCCAGAAACACGCTTGCCTTGGGGTGGTTCCACTTAAGATGGAGAAGCAATGGATACCATTGCACAGCAGCATTTACAGCCTGGAGAGAGGGTAGTGTTAGATACTGTTTGGCTGACATTTTTTTGTCTGGCTTTCTCAAATTTGTCAGTTAAGGTATGTTAGGCAAGAGGGTGGCAATAGGGCCCCCAAGAAGCAAACTTTGGCTGGTTAATCAGGAACTGGTCAAATTTGCATAGTGCATGGCCAGCTTAAAGGTCAACTTGACTTTACTTTTACTTTACATCTGTGGCATTCTTTCATGTTTTCTAATCATTTACCTCAGGCTGAATCTTTCTAACAGCTAGTCACATTTGTGCATTGACCCCCACATAGACTTCAAGAGATGGCCCATAGAAATTTCTGAGGGCTCACTGTAAATGTGAGGTGAGGAAGCTTTCAGCCACTGCGGTCTTACTGAGGTAGGTAAGTAGCTGGTAGGGGAGGGTTATGTAGCTGGCACTAGGCAGTGCATACATGTCCAATTTAATTTAAAAAAAAAATTGCTGCATGAAAATGCATGTCAAGTATGAATCCCAAGACAAAGGAAAAATGTACATCTACACATGTATGTTACCATATGTGCCGCTTAAATAGAGAACTGTACAAGATTCCATTCATACCATTTGAAATTTGCTCATTCCCCCCATCAACATTGACAGTGTGAACAGGGGAATCCCTCCTAGCAAACCATTGTGTGCTGCTGGCAGGGGGAGGCGGGGGAACCTGTCCCCACCGGGAGAATACAGTGATTATTGTTAGCAGCTATAATGCAATAATCACATGTAAAATCCAGAAGGCTGGTTGAGCCCAAGTTGATCAATCCATCAACTTGGGTACATTCAGCCTTCCCATAGATGGTTCAAACCGTTTATGGCCGATGTCCTGCCGAAAAACTCCAAGTCAGCAAAATCTCCAACCACGTCACTTCCGGTGACTCTCCAGCAGCAATAATTGTAGATTTCGATGTTTTCACAGAACACCAGCAGCGTATACAGTATGGTACACGACATAATGAGTGGACATTGTTAGTCTGCCCGCTAGTAACCAACAACATGGCCGCCTCCAAGGCGACGACAACTTTTTTCCTCCCTACCCAGTGTTCAGACAAAAAACAACCAACTCGTCATGTACCGTTGTGTATATGTTGCCGGTGTTCAGTGAAAACAGCCAACTCATCAAAATCTACAATTATTGCTGCTGGACAGTCACTAGAAGTTGACATGGTTGGAGATTATGGCGAGTTGGAGTTTTTGACAGAACGGCGGCTTAAGGCATTGTGCTTGTGTCCAAATTATTTCTGGGAGCTCACAAACTCTAATCGATTACCTGGATTTCACGAAAGCTACACAAACAATTGTTTAACACTATATATATATATATATATATATATATATATATATATATATATATATATATATATATATATATATATATATATATATATATATATACACATACACACACACACAAGGAGTCAAATGCATATCGCTCACAAATAAAAATATATAGTGTATATACTTTTTTTTTTCTTTAAAATACTTGGCCCCATTGAAGATATTTAGCAACGACTTTAGCAGACTATAAAGTGCTGACTAGATTCTTATATGGATGTGTGCCAAAAATAAAGGTCACAGAAGAAATACATCACTTGTTTATAGAGGTTTGAACTAGTAATGTATTTATGCTACACAGTCACCACACTAATAAACGCATTAGAACTGTTTATGTCTCAGTCCCCAGTTATCATAACACTAAAATGGGGACACAGTAAGTACACTGTAAGCTAAAAGCTGCTCCCTCGCTATCTATTGTATCTGTCTTGATGTCTATGGAAAGATCCATTATAAAGGGATGCTCTGCAAAGGATGATAATAATGAAAAAGTTAGAAGTGACAGAGTGCCGAACCTAGTTTTGAAGCACATAAAGATACTTCTGTTTGGCCAAGGACATTCTTGAGTCTCACTAAGCCTGCCGTTTAATCATCCACTACCTCATTAGACTGCTTTATGGTTCAATGTAAGATTTGGCAACACATTGAAATGTTTTATCCAATGTACATGCGTAAAATGGAAAATAGCCCATGACTAAAGAGCACTACTTATATACAGTATTGTATAAGCAAAACAAATATTTCATCTGCCTCAGCACACTTTTTGCTTTATGTACCGATGGCTCTATTGTAGATTTTATCATTACCTGATGATATTTTAAGAGAAAAACAAGAGAGAGAAAAGCGCCTCTGAGTAAACTGCTTTTAATTTAAAACATAAAAATGTATCCAGCACTTACATCAAAGTAGTATGGTGCAGTCGTGGAAGCTGGCGTGCATCTATGGCAGACAGTCCGCAAAGCGTGAGAGATAGGCAGCCGGAGAGAGCCGGGGAGAGAGACGGCTAAGTCATAGTTGTTATGCCGCTGCTGGGCAATGGAATCATCAGCTGTTGCGTGACGTCAGGTCGGACGGAGGCTGAGGGGGACCACAACGCGTTTCAGAGCCTGCGCACGGAAAAGACCAGCGCGCTCCTTTTTAAAGTGATGATATTTTAAGGACTATGCATAGTTGCAGTTTTGTCTCAGTATGTAGTTCCTGAAAACTAAATTACATTAGCACAAAGGATAACTGAGAAATTCCTAAATAAAGTAACACATTTGTTGCTGTCAAATTTGTACAATACCTAAATTGAGTGTAGACAAGAATATTTGCTAAGTGCTGGCAGATACAGTAATCATTGTCTATAGCAGTGGTTGTCAACTTATGATCTAAAGGGGCCTCAAATGCCTCCCCTGACATCATCAAAGGGCCTCACATATTGTTCAATATATGTAATGCTCGAGAGGACTTTCAGAAACTTCAGACCTAATAGAGGAGATGAGGGTCAAAGAGTGTGGACTTGCTACATTTTTGGCTGATGATATGCTGCAGAAGGCAATACTGTACATAACTGGGAACATGCTACATGATACTAGTAGAGATCAATGCTATTACCCTAATCAATATTCCCACTACAGATTGCTGAGGTTTGAGGGCTGCACATCATATACATAGTTACATAGTAGTTGAGGTTGAAAAAGACACAAATCCATCAAGTCCAACCTATGTGTGTGATTATATGTTAGTATTACATTGTATATCCCTTTATGTTGTGGTCATTTGGGTGCTTATCTAATAGTTTTTTTAAACTATTGATGCTCCCCGCTGAGACCACCGCTTGTGGAAGGAAATTCCATATCCTTGCTGCTCTTACAGTAAAGAAACTTCTACGTAGTTTAAGGTTAAACCTCTTTTCTTCTAATTTTAATGAGTGGCCACGTGTGTTCTTAAACTCCCTTCCGCAAAAAAGTTTTATCCCTATTGTGGGGTCATCAGTATGGTATTTGTAAATTTAAATCATATCCTCTCTCAAGCGTCTCCAGAGAAAACAAGTTCAGTCCTTGCAACCTTTCCTCATAACTAATATCCTCCAGACCCTTTATTAGCTTTGTTGCCCTTCATTGTACTCGCTCCATTTCCAGTACATCCTTCCTGAGGACTGGTGCCCAGAACTGGACAGCACACTATAGGTGTGGCCTGACCAGAGTCTTGTAGAGCAGTAAAATTATCGCTTTATCTCTGGAGTTGATCCCCTTTTTAATGCATGCCAATATTCTGTTTGCTTTGTTAGCCTATCATCTACTAGGACCCCCAGGTCCTTTTCCATCCTAGATTCCCCCAGAGGTTCTCCCCCCAATATACAGATTGCATTCATATTTTTTCCACCCAAATGCATTATTTTACATTTTTCTACAATAAACCTTATGTGACATGTAGTTGCCCACCCCATTAATTTGTTCCGATCTTTTTGCAAGGTTTCCGCATTCTGCAGAGAAGTTATTGTCCTGCTTAGTTTAGTATCATCCACAGATACAGAGATTAAACTGTTTACCCCATCCTCCAGGTGGTTTATGAACAAATTAAATAGGATTGGTCCCAGCACAGAACCCTGGGGGACCACACTACCCACCCCTGACCATTCTCAGTTCTCTCCATTTATCACCACCCTCCGAACTCACCCTTGTAGCCAGTTTTCAATCCATGTACTCGCCCTATGGTCCATGCCAACAGACCCTATTTTGTACAGCAAACGTTTTTGGGGAACTGTGTCAAATGCTTTTACCAAATCCAGATACACCACATCTACGGCCTTCCTTTATCTAAATGGCAACTCACCTCCTTATAGAAGGTTAATAGGTTGGTTTTGTAAGAACGATTCTTCATGAATCCACACTGATTACTGCTAAAGATACCATTCTCATTACTGAAATCTTGTATATAGTCCCTTATCATCCCCTCCAATAGCTTGCATACTATTGATGCTAGGCTAACTGGTCTGTAACTCCCATGGATGTATTTTTGGCCATTTTAAATATTGGTGCTACATTGGCTTTTCTCCAATCAGCTGATACCATTCCAGTCAGTAGACTGTCAATAAAAATTAGGAACAATGGTCTGGCAGTGGCAATTACTTGAGTTCTCTAAGTACCCTCAGGGGCAAGCCATCTGGTCCCGGTGATTTATTAATGTTAAGTTTCCCAAGTCTAATTTTAATTCTGTAATCTGTTAACCATGGAGGTGCTTTCTGTGATGTGTCATGAGGATAAACACTGCAGTTTTGATTACTGAAGCCCACGGATTCCCTCGTGAAGACTGAGAAGAAGAATAAATTCAATACCTTCCACATCTCCCAATACTTTCTAACCAGATGTCCTTCCTCATTATTTATGGGGCCAATATGGTCTGTCCTCCCTGTTTGACTGTTTACATACTTAGAGTTTCTTGGGATTATTTTTGCTCTCCCCGCTATGTGTCTTTCGTGTTCTTAGCCACCCTAATTTCACCCTTACATTTCTTGTTGCATTCTTTATAACGTCTGAATGCTGATGTTGATCCCTCAACCTTGTATTTTTTGAAGGCCTTCTCCTTTGCTTTTATATGCATTTTTACATTGGAGTTAAGCCATCCAGGACTTTTGTTCGCTTTGTTTTAAATGTATTACCCAATGGGATACATCGATTAATGCCTTTATTTAATATGCTCTCAAAGCAAGCCAATCTCTCCTCCGTGTTCTTTGTTCCTAAGATTTTATCCCAATTCATGCCTTCTAGCAAGATTCATAGTTTAGGGAAATTGGATCTTTTGAAATTCAGTGTCTTTGTATTCCCCTTATGTTTCCTATTTGTGTGATTTATACTGAAGCCAATTAACCTGTGATCGCTGTTTCACAAATTGCCCCATATTCTCACATATGTGATCAGGTCTGTATTGTTGGTAATCAGAAGATCCAGTAACGCTTTATTTCTATTTGGTTCATCTACCATCTGAACCATGAAATTGTCCTGCAAGACATTTAGGAACTGGCGAGCCTTAGCCGAATGCGTGGTTCTCTCAGCCCAGTCTATGTCTGGATAATTAAAATCCCCATTATAAAAAAAATCCCCCATTATGATAACACTTCCCATTCTTGCTGCTAATCCAAATTGTGATAGGAGGTCCATCTCCCCCTCCTCCCTCAGGTTCAGGGGGCCTATAGCATACTTCAGTATTATTTTCCCCTTAGCTTCATCCCTATGGAGCTCTACCTATAAGGATTCCACCTCCTCCCTAGCTCCCTTTGTGATGTCATCTCTCACATTTACATGTATATTATTCTTGATATATAGGCATTCCCCTCCCCATTTTTTACCCGCTCTATCCCTGTGATAAAGGGTATACCCTTGAATGGTTGCCAGCCAATAATGAGAGCTGTTGAACCAGGTATACAAAAGGGTCGCATCGGTCTATAATAATGTAGATGTAGACCCAATCAAAATTTAAAATTACATTAAAGCCTTATTTTTTATGAATTGGACCTGCCATGGTAGGGACATACAGCATATGCTGCCTCTTGGCAAATGCAACTTATTCTTTACTCCTGCTGTTGCTGGTCCCAAGAGTGTTACTGCTGCATTCTGGTCACACAGTGGCTCCTTTTCCCTTGCAGGGTCCTATATTTTTTTCTTTTAGGGGGGGGCAAACAAGCACCCCCCCAGTCAGTCGGCGGTGGCACAGCCGAGACATCAAACCCCGTAATTACCCCATCTAGGAAGCGGATGGGCAGTGTGTCTGGCAGCTTTCTTCCTCCTCATGTGGTGAGGATCATGGTGCCTTCCGCCGTGCATCCCCCTCCTCCTCCTAGGCGTCCAATAGGATTGCCTGACCTTTCAGCCAATCGGGAAATGGGTATCAGACCCATGCTTACTGATTGGCGGAGAGGCCATTTATTCAGTGTTAGTAAAGCAAATTAATATTCACTTTTCTAACACACCTGGGTGGGCTCTGAGTCCACCCTATTTTGAAGCCTATTAGAGCATTTTGGCTCTAATCAGGTGCTTAAAAAAACACCCCCACCGCTGTAATTCATGTGCCCGGAGTCCTGAAAGGGGCCGAACGCATGAATGGTGGTGGTCACGGCGGCCTTGGATAGATTCATGCTATGCAGGAATCTATCCATTAACCATATAAGGGTGGTCTGGATAGAGGGGCAGTGCCCACATCATTAATAAAGTTACCAATAAATTCTGTATTACATGCTGTTTATACTAACTCAGTCACTAATGCAGTTGATTTACTCCAAAATATGGAGCAGCTCTGCATAGAAACCAATCGCCTTCCAGTTTTCTTGTCAAAGCTTAAGGCAAGGTTCACACAGTGTGCAAACATGGCTCACAGCAAGGGTCTGGTGCATCCCTGTTCTCTATTTCAGGGATGAATATGGCCCAAATTTTTGCCTAAATTCAGACCTGAAATGGAGTCAAAGACACACAGGACCCTTCTGCTGTAAGAGTCGGTCACAGTCTCCTGTCATGTGAATTGGATGCAGGGAAAACCACATCCAATTTGCATCAGCGTGAACCCAGACTAAAGCGTTTGTTACCCTAAAAAAAATAAAAAATATGAGTAACAGCACAGTGCTTGTGCTGTGTAATTTGACCCCTTGTATCATATAAAATACCTGGCTGATACTGCCTGGTTCTTCCCTCCCCCCTGTAAATTGACCATGGTTTATCATGGCTGCTGAGCCCTGACATTGTGCTCAGTTTACATGCCTCCGTCATCTGCAGCTCTCCTCTGTCCTCTCCCCCTCCTTCCCTGCCTGTCAGCTGTGTCAGTGCCCACCTCCCCTCTCCTCCTGCTGAAATAACTTGGTAATTTTCAGGCAATCCCCTGTCTTCCTTAAAGGGGTTGTAAAGGTAAAAAAAATCCCCTAAATAGCTTCCTTTACCTTGGTGCAGTCCTCCTTCACTTACCTCATCCTTCGATTTTGCTTTTAAATGTCCTTATTTCTTCTGTCTGTAACTACACACAGTAATGCAATGCTTTCTCCCTGGTGTGGAGAAAGCCTCTTGAGGGGGGAGGGGGCGAGCTGGAGTGTCAGGACGCCCACTTACACACAGCTCCTTTCTCTATCTGCAAAGTAGAGAGTGTCCTGACTTGCCTGCTCACCCCTTCCCCCCTCAAGAGGCTTTCTCCACACCAGGGAGAAAGCCTCGCATTACTGTGTGGAGTTACAGACAGATAAACAGGAAGTGAGCATTTCTTAGAGGAACGAAGTACATTTAAAAGCAAAATGGAAGGATGAGGTAAGTGAAGGAGGACTGCACTAAGGTAAAGGAAGCTATTTAGGGAAAAAATGTTTACAACCCTTATTGCTATGTGCCCTGTGTATAAGCTTTATAAAACAAAATTATATTCTATGTCTTATTTCAGAGCACCCATGTGACTGCCCTCCACTCTCCTTCTCTCCTCCTGACTGACGTCAGCTGTGGATTCTTAGCCCCTCCCGCTGTAGCTGTCAGATTGAGAGAGGGAATGGTGGGCGGTCACATGAGTGCCGAGCGGTGCTAGAAAATAAAGTATAGAAGGCAATTTTTTTAATAAAGCACATACACAGGGCACATAGTATTATGGAAGAAAGGGGATTGCCTGAAAATTACAAAGTGGATTTACAAACACTTTTTTTTTTTATAATTATCAGATGGGTTTGCAACCACTTTAATTGAACAAGCTGAAGTTAGAAGCTGACTGGCTACCATACACAACTGCACCAGACTTTGTACTCTCCAGTTTTAGTAAATCAACTCCTCTGAGATTCGATTTCTGTATTCTGCAAAAAACCTGGTTGATCCTGCTAATCTCTTACCCCACCTTATATTCATGTCCCCAATTCAGCTAGGGATTTTGCAGCTGTGGTAGCAACTGGAAAAATGCTCAGTTTTAAGCAAGTTTATATGATGAGCATTTCTTTCCTATCACATTTGAGCAGCCCATGTGACTATAGAGTCACACATGTGGGTGTATACTAGGGTTGTCCCGATACCGATACTAGTATCGGTATTGGTACCGATACTGAGCATTTGCGCGAGTACTTGTACTCGCGCAAATGCTCCTTTTTTTTCAGAGAGAGAGAGTGGGCAGAGAGGGGGCGGCGAGGGGGCGGAGAGCGGAGCAGAGCAGTCAAAGAGAAAGCCAAGACTCCCCCCCCCTGCCGCCGCCGTCTAGTTGATAAGCGCAGGGAACAATACAGCTTTCATTTGAATAGCTGTGTGTTTCCCCGCCGCGCCTCGTCATATATAGCCCCTCCCCCTTGTCTGGGCACTTTGATAGACAGATCACCCTTCCCAGGATTGGATGGGTGATCTGTCTATCAAAGTGCTCGGACAAGGGGGAGGGGCTATATATGACGAGGCGCGGCGGGGGAACACACAGCTATTCAAATGAAAGCTGTAATGTTCCCCGCGCTGATCAACTAGGTGATGGCGGCGGGGGGGAGGGCTTGGCTTTCTCTTTGGGGACATGGCTGCATTTGTGGGGGACATGGCTGCATTTGTGGGGGACATAGCTGCATTTGTGGGGGACATGGCTGCATTTGTGGGGACAGGGCTGCATTTGGGGACACATTTAAAAAAAAGTATCGGTATTCGGTATCGGCGAGTACATGAAAAAAAGTATCGGCACTTGTACTCGGTCCTAAAAAATTGATATTGGGTCAAACCTAGTGTATACGCATTGATTAATGACATTACACTCTATCCCTCCTCCTCCATGCCCACTAACAATCCAAACACAATGGGGGTGGGATATTACATGTAGATTAATGGGGGCTTCACCTGGATATTACATGTAGATTAACCACTTCCCGCCCGGCCTATGGCCGATTTACGTCCGGGAAGTGGTTATGAAATCCTGACAGGACGTTCCAGAACGTCCTGCAGGATTTCATGCCGCGCGCGCCCGTGGGGGCGCGCATCGCGGCGATCGGTGATGCGGGGTGTCAGTCTGACACCCTGCATCTCCGATCTCGGTAAAGAGCCTCCGGCGGAGACTCTTTACCACGTGATCAGCCGTGTCCAACCACGGCTGATCACGATGTAAACAGGAAGAGCCGTCGATGGCTCTTCCTCACTCGCGTCTGACAGACGCGAGTAGAGGATAGCCGATCGGCGGCTCTCCTGACAGGGGGGGTTCGCGCTGATTTGGTTATCAGCGCAGCCCCCCCTCGGATCGCCACACTGGACCACCAGGGATGCCCACCCTGGACCACCAGGGTGGGCAAAAAAAAAAAAAAAAAAGAAAAAAAAAAAAGTTTAAAAAAAAAAAAAAAAAAAGCATAAAGAAAAAAGATGCCAGTCAGTGCCCACAAATGGGCACTGACTGGCAACAATCAGTGCTGCCACCCCAGTGTCCATCAGCGCCACCCCAGTGTCCATCAGCGCCACCCCAGTGTCCATCAGCGCCACCCCAGTGTCCATCAGCGCCACCCCACAGTGCCCATCCATGCCCAGTGCCCACCTAGCAGTGCCCATCTGTGCCACCCATAAGTATACATCAGTGCCGCCCATGAGTGCCCATCTGTGCCGCCTATGTGTGCCCATCAGTGCCGCCTATGTGTGCCCATCAGTGCTGCCTATGTGTGCCCATCAGTGCCGCCTATGTGTGCCCATCAGTGCCGCCTGTGTGCCCATCAGTGCCGCCTATGTGTGCCCATCAGTGCCGCCTATGTGTGCCCATCAGTGTCGCATACCAGCGCCGCCAATCAGTGCCACCTCATCTGTGCCCGTCAGTACTACCTCATCGATGTCCATCAGTTCCATCTCATCGGTGCCCATTAGTGCCGCCATATCAGTGCCCGTAATTGAAAGAGAAAACTTATTTACAAAAAAATTAACAGAAAAAAAATAAAAACGTATTTTTTTTTCCAAATTTTCAGCCTTTTTTTAGTTGTTGCGCAAAAAAAAAAAAATCGCAGAGGGTGATCAAATACCACCAAAAGAAAGCTCTATTTGTGGGGGAAAAAAGGACGCCAATTTTGTTTGGGTACAGTGTAGCATGACCGCGCAATTGCCATTCAAAGTGCGACAGTGCTGAAAGCTGAAAATTGGCTTGGGCGGGAAGCTGCGTAAGTACCTGGTATGGAAGTGGTTAATGAAGGCTTTGCCTCCCTCTTATTCTAAGACGCAGGCTGCATAAGAGTGACTGTAACTGGCATAAACCCATACCATGTTTTTGCCTAAAAATAATAAAGATTTGATTTCAAATATATAATTGTATGACAATTTAAAGCAATTTATTGATTTGAATTATTTATTTTTACTCTATATTCCAAAGGCTGTGTTTTTTTTAACACTTGACCAGCAGGAACGGACTAGACACTCACCTTCCTTATGTTTCCCTGCAGACGGGCTGGGAAAGAGCTGGGTGATGTAACAGCTAGTATACAGCTATATAATGATTAGGAAAAAGTTCATTTGATGTTTTTTTTCATTAAAATAATTTCAGTGCCATCATCCATATACAAAAATAGAAGGGACAATCTAAATTGAACAGTGTGGCCGGGATTCATAAAGGACTTACGCCGACGTATCCAGGCCCGGATTTACTCCCTTTGCCGCCCCAAGGCCGGGTCCTTCAAAGCCGCCCCCCCATGTGATAGAAATGAGGTAGAAAAAAAATTATATTAACCCCCCCCCCCCACCAAAAAAAAAACTAAAATTACTTGTGATTTGCAGCAGTGGTGGTTGGGTGGGGATAGGATCAGTGGCAGTGGTGAGGGAGAGATGGGATGAGTGCCAGCGGTGGTGGGGGGATGGGATGAGTGGTAGAGGTGGTGGGGGAATAGGGTCTGTGGCAAGGGTGGTGGTTGGGGGGGCATTGGATGAAATGAGTGGCAGTGGTGGTGGGAAGATGGGATCAGTGGTGAGGGTGGTGGTTGGGGAAGATGGGATGGGATGAGTGGTAGTGGTGGGGGGTGGGATCAGTGGCAGGGATGGTGGTTGCTGGATGGGATCAGTGGATTGGTGGTGGTGGTGTGGGGGGGGGTATCAGTGGTGGGGGTGTTATCAGTGGTACTAGTGGCAGTGTGGGGGGGTGTATCAGTCTCACTAGTGGTGATGGTGGTGGTGTGGGGGGGTATCAGTGGCAGTAATGGTGGTGGGGGGTATCAGTGGCGGTAATGGTGGTGGGGGTATCAGTGGGGCAGCAGTGGCACAGGTGGGGGACAGTGTCACAGGTGGGGGAGCAGTGTCACAGGCGGGGCACAGGTGGGGGAGCAGTGTCACAGGCGGGGGAGCAGTGTCACAGGTGGGGGGGCCAGTGTCACAGGCGGGGGAGCAGTGTCACAGGCGGGGGGGCAGTGTCACAGGTGTGGGGGCAGTGTCACAGGCGGGGGTGCAGTGTCACAGGCGGGGGGCAGTGTCACAGGTGGGGGGGGCAGTGTCACAGGTGGGGGGGCCCAGTGTCACAGGTGGGGGGCAGTGTTCTGCTTACCTTACACTATAAGTCTTTGTGATATCTGCAGGATGTCCCTCCAGCCAGCACAGCTCACTTCCTGAGTGTCAGTGTATACAATGGAGAGGGGAGGGGCCTCTGACCCGAGCATGTATGGGCAAGAGACTCAGAGTGTACAAACAGAGTGACAAACTTGTGCATTGAATTTGGTGCCTGCACGGGTCAGAGGCCCCTCCCCTCTCGATCGTGTACACTGACACTGAACTGTGCTGGCTGGAGGGACATCCCGTGGACATCACAGAGCTGCCGATTGCCCCCCCTCCCCTGTATAGTTGGGGATGTCAGCCAGCCCAGAGGTACAGGGGGCGTGTGGGGTCTCGGGGGTCCCCCACACTAGCGGAATGCCAGGGAGAAAGTGCTCTCCTGGCGCCCGAGCAGCTGCCAGCTCTGTGTGTGACACGAGGAGGGAGGGGAGCAGTCTGACGTGCCGGCGCCCCCCCTGCGGCGCTGGGATGCAGAGCAGGATCGTCCCCCTGCCAGTGAGTGCGGGCGGGAGGAGACTGTGCCTGTGAGTGAGGGCGGCGAGAATAGGCGGAGCCACCCCTTCACCCACTGCCGCCCCGAGGCCTGGCCTTGGTGGCCTTGTCTGGAATCCGGCCCTGGACGTATCTATTGATACGCTGCGTAAGTCCATGGATGCGCCATCGTATCTAAGCGCCGTATTCTTGAAACGCCTGAATTCTGGCTCCATCCGACCGACGTAAGTCTCCTACGCCGTCGTATCTTGGGCGCATATTTACGCTGGCCGCAAGGGGCGCTTCCATTGTTTTACGTGTCAAATATGTAAATGAGCAAGATACACCGATTCACGAATGTACTTACTTACGCCCGTCGCAGTAATCTACGCCGTTTACGTAAGGCGTGCGTCCGGCATAGGTTTACCCCTCATAAAGCAGGGGTAAGTCATGTTAAGGTATGGGCTCAGGAACAGTGTCGTATTTTACGTCGTTTACGTAAGTCGTACGTGAATGGGGCTGGGCGTAGGTCACGTTCACGTCGTACGCATTGAGCCGTCGTATCTTAGGGAGTATATGCGACGTGATTCTGAGCATGCGCGCGCATGCGCCATTCGTACGGCCATTCATTTACATGGGGTCACGAATCATTTTAATACAACACGCCCACTACCTGCCTACTTTGAATTAGGCGGGCTTACGCTGGCCCATTTACGATACGCCGCCGTAACTTAGGGAGCAAGTGCTTTGTGAATACTGGCCTTGCCTCTCTATGTTACGTCGGCGTAGCGCATATGAGATGCGCTATGCCCGCTCAAAGATACGCCGAGCTACGTGAATCCTGGCCTGTGTGTTTAGTATCACTTCAATGTAATTTTTGGAAGTTGTTTTTATTTGTATTTTAAATGTGCAGCTTTCATTAACAGAATACCTGCAATCCTGCTATGGAATAGTTTTTTCAGGCACTACCTGTCTGGGAGAGCTGTCTCACTAGTATTAAGAACCACTGATCTAATGGGGTTTGTTATGCAAAAATGTTTCCTTGGAATAAAATACTATCATAAATTACAACCTAGATATTTTTGTTTTTCGACCTTGCCACCTACATTAGGAACTTGATATCCGGATGTATAGAGTGTGTAGGTAGAATTTCCCAAAATCATCACCCCCTGCTTCTGTAATTGGCTCACTTCCTAGCCTAGAAGTCTGCACAGAGCTTTAGATCAAATTCCTGGCAACCTAAAATAGGTCATTACAATCAAGATCCTTAGTTTTATTGCACTGAGAGTTTAAGTTATGGTAATCCATATTTAATTTCTTCTAGAAATTTCTTGACAAAAAATCCTCCAGGTGGGATGGTAATTTGCATGCTTACTAGTCCATGTTAGCATAATAAAGATACCGTAGTTTAGCTTTTTAACACTTCATTGCACAATAAGTACAACCGCGGTTTTTAACCACATAAATATACTTCTTTTAAATAAAACACTATCTAAAATGTATAATGACTTGAGGAGCTACAATATAAGTTTGTTATATAGTGACCTAATTTACTACACGCAAACGTGAAAATGCATGTCTTCTAATAAATCTCATATGATGCACTGAATCCCTTTAATTGTATTTGTTTGCCTAAATTTTTGGGAGAACACAGGTTTGGTTTTGTTAATTCTTTGGGGGGAAATGTCAAAAATCTTCTCCGACTACTTACTGAACTTCCAATGTAAACAAATGGCAAAATTCAGAAATGGAAATGACTATAACTGCAGCTGCAAAGGGTGGAAACATTGGGCCAGATTCTTGTAGATCGGCGTAAAACTATGCGGCCGTAGCATATCTCGTTTACGTTACGCGGCCGCAAGTTTTACGGGCAAGTGCTTGATTCACAAAGCACTTGCCTGTAAAGTTGCGGCGGCGTAGCGTAAATTCTCCGGCGCAAGCCCGCCTAATTCAAATGATCCAGGTAGGGGGCGTGGATCATTTAAATTAGGCGCCTTCCCACGCCGATCGTACTGCACATGCGCCGTCCCTAAAATTTCCCAACGTGCATTGCGCTAAATGACGTCGCAAGGACGTCATTGGTTTCGACGTTAACGTAAATGGCGTCCAGCGCCATTCAAGGACGACTTACGCAAACTACGTACTTTTTTAAATTTCGACGCAGGAACGACGGCCATACTTAACATTGGTTGCCCCTCATATACCAGGGGCAACTTTACGTGTTGCAAATGCTACGGAAACGTCGTAAATTCACAGCGTCGACCGCGCGTACGTTCGGGAATCTTGCGTAAATAGCTAATTTGCATAGACGACGGGGAAAACGACGTCGGCGACACCTAGCGGCGGGAAAAAAATTGCATCTAAGATCTGACAGCATAAGAGCCTTACGCTTGTCAGATCTAATGGATATCTATGCGTAACTGATTCTAAGAATGAGTCACATAGATACGCCGGGCCAGATTAGGACTTACGACGGCGCAAATGGCGTCGTAAGCCTTTTAAGAATCTGGCCCACTGTTTTTTTTTGTAATTTACATTAGAAAGCTGCAGATATACATAGCTGTATTTTCGCATAGATCCAGATGGGCATTCATTCTAGGGAAGTATGCATTGTAATATTTATAGACATCTGTGCGCCAGTGATAAAGCTATGCTGTTCTCATGCTTAGAACAATAAACAGTGAAGTTAAGTCAGCTTCACGCTTCCAGCTTATTGCGGCACCTCACATGAAGCATCTGTCTTTCATACAGAGATTAAAATGTATTGGGGTTGTGTGGGAATATTTAAACTAAAACTACAAAGGTTTACAAATAGTCAAAGGGATATTTATCACTCTTTTATTAAGACTGTCTGTATCCTAATTAGACCCTGCAATTTAAAGTGGTACTCTATCCAAAACGTATTTTTCTAGTTTTGGAAGGGTCAGAACCTTTGAAACAGGGGACATCTGTTTTGGTGACACCTGTCATACATGGATGTTGCTTTCATTTTCGGGTTGGTTTCTTTACCTCCTCTTGTGTATCCAGGACAGAATGAGTGCTGACCCTTTTCCTCTCTGTCTAAAATTAAAATAAATACATAACGTTTTGGCTGGAGATTCACTTTATGGGCCAGATCCGCAAAGAAGTTACGCTGGCGTATCTATTGATACGCCACGTAACTTCTAGTTTGCACCGGCGTATCTTTGTTTTGTATCCACAAAACAAGATACACCTGAAGCTGGGCTAGATCCGACTGGCGTACGTCTTAGTACGCCGTCGGATCTAAGGTGCATATTTACTCTGGCCGCTAGGTGGCGTTACCGTCGATTTTCGCGTCGAGTATGCAAATTAGCTAGATACGGCGATCCACGAACGTACGTCCGGCCGGCACATTTTTTTACGTTGTTTCCGTAAGGCTTTTTTCGGCGTATAGTTACCCCTGCAGCTCCATTCACCGCTTCAGGTAATATATCAGCCCGGGCTGAATTCAGAACTGAAACGGAACAAAAGACGCACAGGGATCCTGTGCTATTCGCACTGGAGCCGCTGCGGAGATGTGTGAACCAGCTCCATAGAATGACGGTCACAATCTCCTGCTATGCGAATTGGATGCAAGGAAAATCTGCATCCAATTCGAACGGGTGTGAAACCAGTCATATGGTGGATTCAGGACACAATTAAATCTGATTTAATCTTATTTCTGGGAGGAATGAGGGCAAGAGGCAGGTTCAAAAAAAATAAAATAGAAAACCAATTTGACTAAAACTGTCATGAATTACCTCGGCCACCAGATGGCGCTAGCGGCGCGCGCGGGGCACGCGCAATCGTGTCAATGGCGCTCGTGCACGCGCGTTCACGGTACCGCGGCGGGCGCGCGTACCGGCGGCAATGGTGCGTGGGCACGCGCAAACGTCAATCTGGCGCCAAAACGGGGTACTTAAAGTGTCCTGGGAGCCTGGCCTCTTGCTGTCCGGTCTATAGCGTTTCCTGAGTCTTCCAGTACCAGTTACCCCTGCTTGATCCAGATCCTGATACCCGGCTTGTTCCTGTTGACCCTGTCTTCCGCCTGCCCTGACCTCGGCTTGCTCTGACCATCCTTTTGCCTCATCCCTGGTACTCTGCCACCCGCCTGTTACCGACCCGGCTTGACGACCTCCCTACCATCTTGGCCTTCCTGTGCCTGATCGGCTGGTCCAGCTTCTCACTGTCTTCTGGGACTCTTCACTGTCTTCTGGGACTTGTTGCTGCCTGATCTACGGGATACCTTCCCTCCGGTCTGTTACCTGCCAGCTTGCACCTGTCTTCCAGAGACTCTCTCAGATCCTGCAGAAGCATCAACCAGCCCCTGCATCAGCGTCACTCCTGGCGCTTGTGCGACTCTGTATTCCCGTTCCCCCTGTCCACTCTACCAGGGGTCCCGGGATCAGAGGAGTAACGGCTGCCACTTCCTGCACGGCGGGCTCATCCTACAGGTACGTGACAGTACCGGACAGCCATGTCCGAGCTCGCGCAGGGAGTGGATCCTATGCAGGAACTCTGCCGCCATCTTGAAGGATTGACCCAGGCCGTCCGAACCCTGCAAGAAGGCTACACGCGTTTGGAGAATCGTGTCCAGGCTCTATCCACTCCTGCCTCCACTTCAGCGGGTTCTGGGGCATCCGCTTCTCCATCCGTGATCATGCTGCCACCCGAACCTAAAGTTCCTATGCCTGAGAGGTTCTCGGGAGAGCGTGGTAAATACCAGGCCTTTCACAATGCTTGCGAACTGTACTTTGCTCTCCAACCACGGACCTTTTCATTAGAAGTCACTAAAGTGGGCTTCGTCATCTCGCTGCTGTCTGGCGAACCGCAAGCTTGGGCCCATCGCCTCATGGAAAACAAGGACCCATCACTAGATAACTTAACTACCTTCTTCTAAGCCATGTCTCTGCTGTATGAGGACCCTCACCAGACCGCCACCGCTGAAGCCGCTTTGCACGCCCTGCAACAGGGTCGCAGACCAGCAGAGGATTATGTGACTGAATTTCGTAGGTGGAGCTCAGACACAAGTTGGAATGACTCGGCCCTCTGCTATCAGTTTCGCCTTGGCCTTTCTGAACCGCTTAAAGACGAACTGGCCCAGGTAGGGGTCCCAGGGACTTTGGATGTATTAATTAACCTGACCATCCAGATCGATCGTCGCCTGAGGGAGCGCAGAACTGAAAGGGCCAATGTCCCACCTCGTCCGGTCTGGATGATGCCACGGGTGCCTCCTGTTTCCAGTACAGCTCCACCGGTTCCCTCAACCTCGTCTGTTCCTGACACCTCAGAACCTATGCAGCTAGGTCTTCTCCGCCCTTCCCTTACGCCCGAGGAACGACAACGCCGCAGGGCCAACAACTTATGCCTGTATTGCGGGGAGGCCGGGCACTACGTGAGGACCTGTCCTGCCAAGCTTCGTAAGTGTCTGTCCATGTCTTCTGTCCACTTACCTGTTCTGCCAAGCAATTCTACTCACCTGGCTATCCCTATTTTCTTCCAGCTTCCAGGAGGGACTATCCAAGTCAGCGCTATAATTGACTCAGGGGCGTGCAGCTGCTTTTTGGATCGGTCCTTTGCCACCAGACATCAGATCCCTCTTCGCTCTAGGACTATTGAACTTTCTGTTTATTTAGCGGATGGCTCGGTGTTAAGATCTGGACCAGTCACCCAAGAAACCCAGCCTCTTGCTACCACCATTGCTGTTAACCATCATGAACTGCTGTGCCTGGATGTGATTGACTCCCCCCTGTTTCCTGTCATACTAGGGGTACCATGGCTTCAGGTTCACAACCCACAGATCGACTGGGCCTTGCATGGGCTCCGATGTTGAGGCCCGTCAATCTGTTCCAGAAGCCTACCACAACTATCTGGATGTTTTCAGCAAAAAGGGGGCTGAGACCCTTCCACCACACAGGGCCTACGATTGCCCCATTGAACTCCTTCCAGGTGCCGAAGTCCCCTTTGGTAGGATCTTCCCCTTAACAGGACTTGAACTGGAAACTTTAAAAACATACATCGATGACAGTCTGAGGAAGGGGTTCATCCGTCCATCCACGTCACCCGCGGGAGCAGGCATCTTTTTCGTTGAAAAGAAAGACCATTCCCTTCGCCCCTGTGTGGACTATCGGGAACTCAATAAAATAACTATTAAGAACCGGTACCCTCTTCCCTTAGTACCTGAACTGTTTCAACGTCTTGGGTCCGCGGTTATCTTTACCAAATTAGACCTCCGTGGGGCCTATAACTTAGTCCGCATACGTGAAGGGGATGAGTGGAAGACCGCTTTTCGTACCTGCTTCGGGCACTTTGAGTATTTAGTCATGCCCTTCGGGCTCTGCAACGCCCCAGCAACATTCCAACACTTCGTGAATGACATTTTTAGAGACTTTCTGGACCTCTTTGTCATCATTTATCTGGACGATATCCTAATCTTCTCCCCTTCTCTGGAAAAACACCGTGTACACGTCAGGAATGTGCTTGAGCGACTCCGAACTCACGGACTGTATGCCAAACCCGATAAATGCGAGTTCGAGCGCTCAAGTATACAGTTCCTGGGACTTATAATTTCTGTAAAGAGCGTTGAGATGGACCCCCAGAAGGTTTCCGCAATTCTTGACTGGCCAGCACCTACAGACAGAAAGGGCGTTCAGCGATTCGTCGGTTTCGCGAATTTTTATAGGAAATTCATCAGAGCCTTCTCCAACATCATTGCTCCTATAACGGATTTGACCAAACAGTCTGCTCGGTTCCGTTGGACACCAGAAGCCCAAACAGCCTTTGAAACCCTGAAGGACTTGTTCACTTCGGCATCCATTCTCAGACACACCGACGCAAGCTTGCCCTACATTCTCGAGGTGGATGCATCTGAAACCGCGGTTGGGGCAGTTCTCTCTCAACGACAGGGCCCCAAGGCTCTGTTACATCCCGTTGCTTACTTTTCCCGTAAGTTATCCGAAGCTGAAAAGAACTATGACATTGGGGACCGAGAGCTGTTGGCAATAAAGGTCGCTCTGGAGTGGCGGTACCTCCTGGAGGGCGCAGCGCACCCAATTTTGATTTACACGGACCACAAAAACCTCGAGTACCTGAAGGTGGCTAAGAGACTTAAACCACGCCAGGCCAGATGGGCACTTTTTTTTACGAGGTTCTCCTTTGACATCACATACAGGCCAGGGTCAAAAAACACCAAGCCGGACGCTCTCTCCCGCATGTACGGTAGTTCGGAGTCTCTCAATCCCCCGGATACCATCTTGTCATCAGGGAACTTTTTGCTATTACAAAGGGACTTATTACCCCAAATCAAGCAAGCCTCTGCTGGAATTTCCCCTTCATCTGGATCGGAGCTGCAGTCCAGGGACGGTTTGCTATGGCATCAGGACAAGATCTTTGTGCCTAAGGGTCTACGAATTAATGTCCTGGGATCTTGTCACGATCACGAGCTGGCTGGTCACTTTGGGGTACAAAAAACTTCAGAACTTTTGCAATGCACCTTTTGGTGGCCTCAACTTTTGAAAGATTGCAAGGACCACGTGCATTTGCAACAAAGGAAGCAAGCTTAGAGCCTGGGGGCTCCTTAAACCCTTATCAGTACCGGAAAGACCATGGAGAATGATCTCCATGGACTTCATCGTGGAACTTCCCCCGTCAGAGGGCTTCACCACTATCTTTGTGGTAGTGGACAGGCTCTCAAAGATGGCACACTTTATTCCTTTGAAAGGCACACCCTCTGCCCCGGAAACGGCCAAAGTTTTCATCAGGGAAATTGTTAGGCTTCACGGCATCCCCACGGACATTGTGTCTGATCGAGGGGTGCAGTTCACTTCCAGGTTCTGGAGGGCACTCTGCAGTAGTCTCAAGATCAGCCTCTCTTTTTCATCAGCGTACCACCCACAGTCAAATGGGCAGATGGAGAGAACGAATCAAACGCTTGAACAGTATCTCCGCTGCTTCTCCTCCTTCTCTCAAGAAGATTGGGTGTCCCTGCTGCCTTTGGCGGAATTCACTTACAATAATTCCATTCATTCTGCCACCAAACAGTCTCCCTTTTATGCCAATTACGGTTTTCACCCATTGTTCCTGTCCAATTCTGTTCCGGAGAGTATGGTACCCGTTGTCCAGGACACTTTGAATTTTTTTAACACAAACAGGATCCTGCAGGAGACAATGACTAAGACACAGGAACGTAATAAAGAGATCTATGACAAGAGAAGAAGAGGGGAACTCAACCTGGAGCCCAGAACCAAAGTTTATTTGTCCACTCTAAATTTAAGACTTGCATGCCCCACGAAAAAGCTAGGTCCTAAATTCGTGGGCCCCTTTTCTGTTAAAAGGAAGATAAATGAGGTGGCCTACGAACTTGATCTACCGGAAACCTTCCGAATTCATCCAGTCTTCCATGTTGCCTTGCTCAAGCCAGATGTTCCTAACCCCCTTTCCTGAACGAGATACTGGTCCTCCAGAACCGGTATTAGTCAATGGGGAGGAAGAATTCGAGGTGGAATCCATCCTTGACTGCAGGAAGAGACGTAACCAAATTCAGTTCCTCGTCAAATGGAAGGGGTACGGGCCCGAGGAGAATTCATGGGAACCAGAGGACAACATACATGCTAAAAGGCTAATCCAGTCATTTAAAGACTCACATCCACTGGAAATATCTCGGTTGGGCATCCGGAGGCTGCCCATTGGAGGGGGCAATGTCATGAATTACCTCGGCCACCAGATGGCGCTAGCGGCGCGCGCGGGGCACGCGCAATCGCGGCAATGGCGCTCGTGCACGCGCGTTCACGGCACCGCGGCGGGCGCGGGCGCGTGCACCGGCGGCAACGGAGCGCGGGCACGCGCAAACGTCAATCTGGCGCCAAGACGGGGTACTTAAACTGTCCTGGGAGCCTGGCCTCTTGCTGTCCGGTCAATAGCGTTTCCTCAGTCTTCCAGTACCAGTTACCCCTGCTTGATCCAGATCCTGATACCCGGCTTGTTCCTGTTGACCCTGTCTTCCGCCTGCCCTGACCTCGGCTTGCTCTGACCATCCCTTTGCCTCATCCCTGGTACTCTGCCGCCCGCCTGTTACCGACCCGGCTTGACGACCTCCCTACCATCTTGGCCTTCCTGTGCCTGATCGGCTGGTCCAGCTTCTCACTGTCTTCTGGGACTTGTTGCTGCCTGATCTACAGGATACCTTCCCTCCGGTCTGTTACCTGCCAGCTTGCACCTGTCTTCCAGAGACTCTCTCAGATCCTGCAGAAGCATCAACCAGCCCCTGCGTCACTCCTGGCGCTTGTGCGACTCTGTATTCCCGTTCCCCCTGTCCACTCTACCAGGGGTCCCGGGATCAGAGGAGTAACGGCTGCCACTTCCTGCATGGCGGGCTCATCCTCCAGGTACGTGACAAAAACTCATATATTCTACATATTTAGGTCACTGTTAATTCCCCCCCCCCCCCTTTACTGCATTGCGCGAGTGGCGCTTGCAAGGACACAGTTGTCCGTTTTGCTCCCTCCCCTGCATCCTCATTGACAGGAGGAGAGCCAGTAAACCCAGGGTAGAATGAGTAGCAAAGCATCTTGGGACAGGTAGTCCCCTTCACTGTCGGCCCCATCTGAATCCGGGGGGGGGGGTAAATGAAGCCCGGCATGCTCTCACACAAAGGGAGGAATCTTACTTCAGAGACTGGTAGCTGGGAAACAATTACGAGGTGAGAGACGAAGAGCGTGACCAGAGGGGCTGCTGTTACTCATCAAGGTGACTTTTCTGCCACAGCTCCAGAGGATTGGGGTGCTGATCCTGCCACAGCTCCAGGAGTTAAGCAGTGATGGACATCCCACCAGAGAGGGACCCTGGGTGCATCTCCAGGCGTTCCTGAGGACGTTAGCCGTTCCGGTTGCAAGATATCCAGTAGGGCCTTTTGAAGAACCTGTCTGGCAGGACATCTCACTTCATCCCTTGGTCACAGGATTGGTGAGTGGGCACTTGTCTATGTCTGCAGGCAGACAACATTGCTGTACCTGTGCCTACACGTGTAGAAACTTTAGCCCATTTATTATCTGTCTTGCTTGCCAGGATACTGCCATCATACTGCACATCACTTTGTCTGCCAAGATACCTTTAATTACACACTACAAATTCACCAACACCAGGCTAGCTGAAGATACTGGATATCTCAATTGTGAGGACCTTCCTGTTTCTCTTTCAGTTAGCACTGATTTGGTGGCCATAGTAATATTCACTAAAGAGGAACTCTAACAGTAATCTTAAAGTTGATCATTTTCATTATTACCTGTTGCATCATGTGTTTACTGCCTTGGCCTGTGATTTCAGGATGTTACAGAAACAGACTAACCATTATCAAGTCAGACCTGTTCCTCTTCATCCCTGAGCACATAGGCCATACTAAAATCATTTAAGTTAGTTAACGGTTCTATTTTAAATTCACCCGTTGCCCTGTGCTGTATTGTTGTACATCTGAGTTTGCGATTTTTGACTACTAAGTTACCCTATGACTGTTTGTTGATTGTGGAAAGTCTCCTTGTAAACAAACTTCCTGGTTCACTACAGTTTGTGTCTATTATCACCGTGCTTGCATTTACACTGTTTACAAGGTGTGCCAGAGGGGCTGAGGCTGTTCTTGGGGTTGAGAGACAGAGTGCAGAGCCAAACATATTGAGGTGACTTCTTTGGGGGTGGCGCTACATTCAATTCATCATAGACATTATTGTGACATTACAACTGAGTATGCCATCATGATCATAATGCCATGCTTCCTTTAAAATATTAATGTCATGGGGAGTTTGATGCATTACACCTTATAAACAGCAATGGTCATAGGAATTCTCCAAACAGCAGATGTGTAGTGCCAGTTTTGGCTAGAGAGTCACAGCTTAGTTTTGGATGCTCTTTCTTCATTAGTGATGGGCTACCCGGAAGTAAACTGTAATTTTTGGGAGAATAAGCTGTGGCTGGGACATTCCTAATCATTGATCTAATATGACCACATAACCATTTTAGATCAATTACATTGTTGGGTTAATTATGTCCCAAGCACTCCTACGCCTTTGTGTACATGCAGCTGCACAGTGAGGAAGTGTCCACCTGTAGCGCTGTAGCTGGCACCGACAGCTGATTTCCAGGTTCATCTGAACATGGGTTCAGAGCCAAACCTAACCTTAAAGTGATACTAAAGGTTTGTTTTAGTTTTTTTTAAATAACAAACATGTCATACTTACCTCCACTGTGCAGTTTGTTTTGCACAGAGTGGCCCAGAACGCCGTCTTCTGGGGTCCCCGGAGGCTCTCGCAGCTCCACCCCACATCAGATAACCTCCTAGGAGAAGCACTTTCCCAGGGGGTTACCTTGCAGGCTCACTCACGTGTCTAGCATTCGGCGTCCATAGCCGCCGAATGCAGGACTCAGCCCCGCCTCCTGGCACCCACGTCATTGGATTTGATCGACAGCAGCGGGAGCCAATGGCTGTGCTGCTATCAATCTATCCAATCAAGAGCCCAGAGCAGGTAAGTAAAACAGGGGGGCTGGGGGGGGCGGTGACTGCCAAAAGTTTTTCCACCTTAATGCATCCTATGTGAAAAAACAGGAGGGTTTACAGCACCTTTCAGCTCAATCTTTTCAAACGCTATAGTAGAAAAAAAATTATAACAAAATTAACAAACCGGAATTGCTGATGGCAGATAAAGATTATATTAAAGTAAATATATAACAGAATTCTGGTCAGATAAAAGTCAAGACTAAAACATATATTTGGAAGTCTACAGTAGTTGTACAAATGATAAATAAATCCTCCTCTTCTTCCACTGACTCCAGACCATTTCCTGATAGAACAGAGAATTAGGAGACAAGCTGCACATGCTCAGTTTGGTGTGTATTGCTAGAGTTTATTTTTATTTTCTTGGGATGGTGCATGTGATCAATACAGGGCTATTCAGCACTGTCCAGAGGGTCAGGGGGAAATGAAAACTCCTCCTACAATCTTTAACCAGACACTAATAGAAGTCAAA
The DNA here is from genome assembly GCF_905171775.1 of Rana temporaria. Classification (NCBI taxonomy): domain Eukaryota; kingdom Metazoa; phylum Chordata; class Amphibia; order Anura; family Ranidae; genus Rana; species Rana temporaria. The sequence continues at coordinate 159,297,082 of NC_053489.1, read as the reverse complement.
AGACTGCTATAACTGCTGATGAGAAAAGGTATTTAGCAGTTTATATTTACAAAAATAATTAAATTTCATGTTCTGTGTACTGTGGGAGACCAGATATAGTGAATGCAGGGTCCTGGGGTTAGTAACACTTTAAGAGTTAGGATCAGCTTAACCACTAGCCGACCGCGCACCGCCGTTCTACTTCGGCAGGTCGGCTCGGCTGGGCGAGAGCACGTAGTATAACGTCCTCTCTCTCAGCCGCCACTAGGGCTCGGCTGGGCGAGAGCACGTAGTACAACGTCCTCTCTCTCGCCCCCGACTCCCGTGCGTGTGCCCGGCGCGCGCGATCGCCGCCGGGCACACGCGATCGCTCGGTACAGAGCGGGGACCGGGAGCTGTGTGTGTAAACACACAGCTCCCGGTCCTGTCAGCAGGGGAAACGCTGATCTTCTGTTCATACAATGTATGAACCGAGGATCAGTGTTTCCCCTAGTGAGGCCACCCCCCCCCCCCACAGTAAGAACACACCCAGGGACATACTTAACCCCTTCCCCGCCCCCTAGTGTTAACCCCTTCACTGCCAGTGGCATTTTTATAGTAATCCAATGCATTTTTATAGCACTGATCGCTATAAAAATGCCAATGGTCCCAAAAATGTGTCAAAGGTGTCCGAAGTGTCCGCCATAATGTCGCAATACCGAAAAAAAATCGCTGATCGCCGCCATTACTAGTAAAAAAAATATATTAATAAAAATAACATAAAAATACCCCCTTTTTTGTAAACGCTATAACTTTTGCGCAAACCAATCAATAAACGCTTATTGCGATTTTTTTTTTACGAAAAATATGTAGAAGAATACGTATCGGCCTAAACTGAGTAAAAAAAATTTTTTTTATATATTTTTGGGGGATATTTATTACAGCAAAAAGTAAAAAATATTCATTTTTTTCAAAATTGTCGCTCTATTTTTGTTTATAGCGCAAAAAATAAAAAACGCAGAGGTGATCAAATACCACCAAAAGAAAGCTCTATTTGTGGGGAAAAAAGGACGCCAATTTTGTTTGGGAGCCACGTCGCACGACCGCGCAATTATCTGTTAAAGCGACGCAGTCCCGAATCGCAAAAAGTACTCTGGTCTTTGGGCAGCAATATGGTCCCGGGGTTAAGTGGTTAAGGAATATGTTAATGTGAGTATGCGAGGGAACTTCTCTAAAAAAAAAAATACGTTTTTGGCATCAATGCCCCATTGTGGGTTTCCTGCACTGAAGCATCTAAGGCCCTGTACACACGATCAGTTCAAACTGATGAAAACGGACTGAAGTTCAGTTTCATCGGTTCACCGATGAAGCAGACTGATGGTCTGATGTGCGTACACACCATCAGTCCAACGCGGTGACGTAAAACACAACGATGTGCTGAAAAAAACGAAGTTCAATGCTTCCAAGCATGCGTCGACTTGATTCTGAGCATGCACGGGTTTTGAACCGATGCTTTTGCGTACTAACCATCGGTTTTGACCGATCGGTCAGGCGTCCATCAGTCCGATTTTAAAGCAAGTTCTAAAACTTTGGTCTGAAGGACAAAAGTCCAATGGGGCATACACACGGTAGGTTTGGACTGATGAAACTGAACTTCCGTCCGTTTTCATCAGTTTGGACTGATCGTGTGTACAAGGCCTCATTCCATTATAAAGAACCTTATGAAACAAATCTCTACACATATATGTGGAACTCTTTATTTTGCAGTGAAATATTTGATGCATCTGCATTGGTTTTTATATTTTTTTTCTTCACACAAATGTGAGCTCTAAGTTTGTGGGAAGAATTTTGGTTGTAATTAAGTGCAAGGCATACGTTGTATAGAGAGCCAAAAGAGATTATGTGGCTGCAGAGAACAATTTGTGAATGTCCCTTGAGACTTCAGTGATAGAACTCTAAGCATTACTCGCAGTGAGAAAAAAAGATTTGTATATATGTATAAACAAATGTACAGTAATTAAAAAATGCAAATATGCCATCCTGTTATTCAGAATCTGTTATAGTATCAAATATCAGAAGACTAACCTTATAGCAGTATAACAGACAAACTACTTAATACAGCGGGTAAAATAAGTATTGAACATGTCACCATTTTTCTAGGTAAATATATTTCTAAATGTGCTGTTGACATGAAATTGTCACCACATGTCGGTAACAACCCATGTAATTCATACATTCAAAGAAACCAAAACAAATAAGTTCAGAAATTAACATATGTGTAATAAAATGGAATGACACAGGGAATCCATAACCTGAAGAGGTGATTTCCCTATTGAGTAGAAGAGAAGTACACCATATTACCAAAAGTATTGGGACGCCCGCCTTTACATGCACATGAACTTTAATGGCATCCCAGTCTTAGTCCGTAGGGTTTAGTATTGAGTTGAGAAGAGAAACATAGGTGCCTCTAGGTTAGAACTGTAAACATTTTAATGAGATACAGGTGCATTATCCACTTACATGGAGGTTAAGGAAGTAAGGCACATGTCCATCCACACTGGTGTGGCGTTCACTGCAGAGCGGCGTTCTGAACAGCTGATTTTTCTGCCCGTTGGGGAGAAATCCTAGCCAGCAGGATCTCTGGTACCACGCCGATGAAATCGAGGCTTGGATCAGGCCGATGGTAAGTAAGTAAGTGAGAAACTTGTAAAGCGCAACACATGCAAACTGTATCGCCTCTGGGCGATGGTGAGGGCTGCAACATGGCGTTGGGTGTGATGACGTCACTGGTGGGGTGCTTCGGAGCATGCGCACTGGTAGATGGGGGGGCACGCTCCTTTGTCAAGCTAGTGATACTTTGGCTAATAACAGCCTTACAGGTATATATGCCTTGGAACAGTGCCATCTAGTGGAAAAGGATGTGACATACGTATACCCAGAGCTAAAATAATATAGATATCAACAGATTGTTAACTGCCTATGGTTCAACAGAACTAACATGATATTACATATCAAATTCAGTTCTTGAGGTAATTCAATATGAGAATAGGCAAAAAATATATATATAAAAATAACATTTGAGCATAAAATCAATCTAAATAACATTATTGCATAAAAAATATATATTTGTATATATTTTCTTTTAAACATGACTACTGTTAACAAAAAATGTTTTAGGGGCTCTCTTGACTGGGCAGGACATGGAGAGGGAGGGTGATATGTTTCATACATGTTTTTTTATTATTATTAATATATTTTTCATATGGAAATATTTGTATTTTGACCTCATGTGATTGTTGAATCAATATCTAGTTAAAGGGTAACTCCACTTCTGTGGGGAAAAATTTGAAAAAAACAAAAAAACAATATAGCATACAGGCATACCCTGCTTTACGGACACTCACTTTACGTACACTCGCGAGTACGGACATGCCCGCGAGTGTACGTAAAGTGTCTCACAAGTACAAATATTCCCGCGCCGTGCACCCGCATTAGATGGAACTGAAGTTCTGAGCACTTAGCCTGCCTAGTTCCAGTGTGCTCTTTCTGTATCCTGGCTGCCTCCCCACCTCCGGTGACATCACATCCCCTCAGACTTCCCTGTTAGCCACAGAATGCCATCCAGCCTCTCAATAGCACTGTCCTTTGTGCACAGCGCAATGTCCGGGGGATGGATTGGAGCGGCCCCCCTTGCATCAGATGAGCTTATTTACATGTGAGTGTTCCCCTGATGCCCCCACTAAAGCCCCTGGCACCCCCACTACAGCCTAGAAGTGAAAAAAGGCATTGCTTCACTTTAAGTACATTTTCGCTTTACATCCATGCTCTGGTCCCGTTGTGTACTTAAAAGTGGGGTATGCCTGTATACAAATTCTACAAAAGCCATATTGTAATGGAATTTTATAAAAAAATATCTTTCCTTCTCAATCTGTAGATGCTGTACTTTTCTGTAAAATGTATTGCAATATGGCTACCTGGAGGTGTTCCGTACACAGATGGTAAATGGAACACCCCCCAGAAATGTAATTTCCTGCCTGTGCGATTGGCTCACAGATTTTCTCTGCACTAAGATACAAGTCAGATTTTGGGCATCCACTGAAAAAAAAACTGTAATTTCTTGTGAGATCCACCCAAAAAGAAATCATGTCCAAAGGGAATCAGACCATGCCACTTTTAGAACTTTAGCACAGCAGCTGATTGATAATTATAAAGTCACTCACATTCACTTTAAACATGGACACAGACAAATAAGCAGCTGTTTCTTCAGGATAAGAAAAGGTAGGAATCTACAACAAATTGTATTACAATCCCTGCAATGTGCATAGCTCACCCAGAGGGGAATGTTTTTTTTTCTCAACAAAGGTGGAGTTGCTCTTTAAAGCGGATGTCCACTGAAAAAATATATTAAAAGCCAGCAAGTATAAATACTGCAGCTGCTGACTTTTAATATTAGGACACTTACCTGTCCTGGAGTCCAGCGCCGTCTGCAGCAGAGGACGAGCGATCGCTCGTCACTCTGCTGCCCCCCCCCACCATCCTCGGTGAGGGAACCAGGAAGTGAAGCGCTCCGGCTTCACTGCCCGGTTCCCTACGGCGCATGCACGAGTCGTATTATGCCTGCCGATTGGCTCCCGCTGTGTATTGGGAGCCGAGTGTTCCCAGAACACAACGGGGGGGGGAGGTGACTGGGGAGGAGACTGTGTGGCCGGAAGTGGGTGCAAATACCTGTCTTTAGACAGGTCGGTCCCTGCACAGTGTGCGGAGACCGCCCTGTCAGCTGCCAGCTCAGCAGGGATTTTACGGAGGATCCCCGCTGAGCTTTGTGGACACACGGAGCGGATCATTACTGATCCGCCCCGTGTGAAAGGGCCCTTAGGGTGGAGCTGCGCTTTAAGCACTATAATAATTAGCAGGAACTCTTGCACCTAGAGACATGTGTGTTACCATGGTATGACTTATTCAACGTGAAAATTTATATTTAACCACTTCAGCCCTACCCCTTTAATGACCAGGCCATTTTTGCGATAGGGCATTGCGTCACTTTAGCTAATATTTGTGCGGTACCCAAACAAAATTGTTGTCCTTTTATTCCCACTAACAGAGATTTCTTTTGGTGGTATTTGATAACTTCTGTGGTTTTTATTTTTTGCCCTCTAAACAAAAAAAGAGTGACATTTTTGAAAAAAAATAATTTTTGTTTTTTACTTTCTGCTTTATTACATATCCAAAACTAAATAAAATGTATTCCTCAGTTTAGGCCACTATGTATTCTACATTTTTTTAGTAAAAAATAGTGTGAGGATGGGACCCTGTGCTGGGTGAGAAATGGCTGCTTTACGCCAAATTCTGGAGAGAAACACATGTTAATTGGTCAGCTGTGGCTTGGGCTTTTTAAGTCTGACTTGAACAGCATTCAGGGCCCCACCCCACAGACAGGAGGTCTGTGATAGGAGTCAGGTGACTCCCAAAGCTCTGTGAGAGAAGTCACAGAGTGGATGCATCTCTGCAGGAGGCAGAGGTCATTAATATTGGAGCAGCAAGATATAAGCTAGGTGTGTGCTTATCTCTGAAACTGGTAGTTCTGAGGAGCAGAACTTGGGGCCTAAGCTAAAGGCCTGAAACAGCCGGATGGCAAATGTGAAAGCCGGGAGGCTGAACTGTTGATGTTTTTCCAAGATACAGGAATGGTGGAACCCCCCTTTCAAGGGCTGCTTTTGTATCGGTCCAGGCCCTTAAAAAACTCTGGACTGGCGTAGTCACTGAAAAACGCACCTACCATTGGAGTCTGATCCCCCAATCTTACAATAGCAATAAGCGTATATTGATTGGTTTGCGCAAAAGTTATAGCGTGTACATACTATGGGATGGAATTATGGACTTTTATAATTTGTTATTGTTTTTATTGGTTATGGTGGAGATCTGTGATTTGTAGAAAGACTGCGACATTGCGGCAGACAAATCTGACCACACGTGACAATTTTTGGGGACCAGTGACATTTATTACAGTGATCAGTGCTAAAAAAAATGCACTGATCAATGTATAAATGAGACTGTCAGGGAAGAGGTTAACACTAAGGGGCGATCAAGTGGTTAACTGTGTTCCCTAGGTGTGTTATAACTGTGTGGGGGATGGGCTTACTGGGACAACACAGAGATCGCTGTTCCTGATCACTAAGAACAGCAGATCTCAGTATTGTCCACTGTCAGAACAGGTATCCGCCTTGTTTACATAGGCAGATCCCCGTTCTGCCTCTTTTTACCACTATCGCGGGTGGCCGGCAGGCATTGAGTCTGCTGGACCTGCAGGCGCAATTGCTTACGGCGGCAGGTGCTTGCATGCTGTATCTCATGCTCGCGCAGTGGGCAGTCTGGAAGGGGTTCTAAAGGTACACATTTTTTTCCTATATAGCTTACTTTACCCTAGTGCAGTCCTCCTTCACTTGCCTCATCCTTCGATATTGCTTTTAAATGTCCTTATTTCTTCTGAGAAATCCTCAATTCCTGTTCTTCTGTCTGTAACTTCACACAGTAATGCAAGGCTTTCTCCCTGGTGTGGAGTGTTGTGCTCGCCCCCTCCTTTGGACTACAGGAGAGTCAGGACGCCCACTAACACACAGGTTCTCTATCTGACTCTCCTGTAGTCCAAAGGAGGGGGCGAGCACGACACTCCACACCAGGGAGAAAGCCTCACATTACGGTGTGTAGTTACAGACAGAAGAACAGGAAGTGAGGATTTCTCAGAAGAAATAAGGACATTTAAAAGCAAAATGGAAGGATGAGGTAAGTGAAGGAGGACTGCACTAAGGTAAAGGAAGCTATTTAGGGAAAAAAATTGTACCTTTACAACCCCTTTAAGAATGAAGCAGTTGTAGATCTATACATTTTTCCAAATTAACTATAGATCATGTGTGTTATAATGTTCGTAGATGCATATATTACTCCTTATAGTGATATTAAAGGTTAAATTATATATTTTTTTTTAAAACAAACATCTTATAACATCTTATACTTACCTGCTCTGTGCAATGGTTTTGCACAGAGCAACCCCTGTCCCCTGCCAGCGCTCCTGGCACCTCCTCTTCTCCGAGTGTCTCAATAGAAAGCCGTTTGCTATGGGTGCACTCGTGTGTGCTCGCTCCTAAGTCAACTCTATGTGTCCATAAGACAACCCAGTTCTCTCCTCATTGGTTCACTGGCTGTGATTGACAGCAGCTGAAACCAATGTCTTGGCCAATGAGGAGGCAGAGACCTAAGAGAGCAGCTGCTCTCGTGCACATCACTGGATCCAAGTCAGGCTCAGCTAAGCATTAGGCGGTCTGTGGGAGGAGCTGCATACTAAAGGTTTTTTACCTTCAAGTAAAGAATGTATGAAGGAAAAAAAAACTTCAATCTTTACAACCACTTTAATTTAAACTATGGGTTATATACATTATAGTTCTAATTTGAATACCCAGCATAAGGCGTTGTAGGCAACACACATGTGATTTTGAGTGTTATAAGATTGTGACTGCTCCTAATAGTGCTTAACATATAAGTCACTCCCCCTCCCTGGCCACCTCTATCCTTGTGACTAAGCCTGATATGTTGAAATGCATTGGGGTGGCCCCTGGGTGAAGACACTTTGGAGCTGACTTTGGTGTGTGGCTTGTATTGTATTGGTGTCTTGGGTTCTCATTACAGCCATTTCCTCTGTAATTAATACTTACCTTCCCTGCTGCTTTTTTTCATCAACTGGTCCTTGGTAGGGTTGTCCCGATACCACTTTTTTAGGACTGAGTACAAGTACCGATACTTTTGTTCATGTACTCGCCGATACCGATTACCGATACTTTTTAAAAAAATGTGTCCATTTGTCCCCAAATGCAGCCATGTATCCCCACATGCAGCCATGTATCCCCAAATGCAGCCATGTATCCCCAAATGCAGCCCTGTGTCCCAAATGCAGCCTTGTGTCCCCAATGCAGCCATGGGTCCCCAATTGTGTCCTCAAATGCAGCCATGTATCCCCAAATGCAGCCTGGTGTCCCCAAATGCAGCCCTGTGTCCCAAATGCAGCCCTGTGTCCCAAATGCAGCCATGTGTCCCAAATGCAGCCTTGTGTCCCCAATGCAGCCATGGGTCCCCAATTGTGTCCTCAAATGCAGCCATGTATCCCCAAATGCAGCCTGGTGTCCCCAATGCAGCCTTGTGTCCCCAATGCAGCCATGGGTCCCCAAATGCAGACTTGTGTCCCCAATTGCAGCCATGTGTCCCCAAATGCAGCCATGTGCAGGTCCCCAGTGGCCTACCTGTGTAGGCAAAGAGAAAGCCCGCCGCCGCCGTCTGGTTAATCAGCACGCGGGGAACATAACAGGTTTCATTTCAATAGCTGTGTGTTCCCCGCCGCGCGTCGTCGTATATAGCCCCTCCCCCTTGTCCGGGTACTTTGATAGACAGATCACCCGTCCAATCCTGGATTAATGAACTGGATTAATGAATGAACTGGATTAAAGCACTATACAATAAACCAAGAGCATATGTAAGGTATGCGGGATACAGGTCTGATCCTTTTGATATTGAGAGAGGAACAAGACAAGGTTTCCCACTCTCCCCTTTACTATTCGCCCTCCTCTCAGAACCGATTGCACAAATAATCAGATCAGAACCCACTATCTCAGAAATTGAAATAGGAGGTTATCAGCACAAAATCTGTCTATTTGCAGACGATTTCCTCCTGTTTCTTTCATCCCCACAAGTATAAGGCCCTAATCTTATCCCAATTCTAAAAAATTTTGCTACATTTTCAGGCTTATAAATTAATCACAAGAAAAGTTTAGCACTAAACACATATCTCTTTCAAATATTGAGCTGTCGGCAGCAAAAGCGGGGTCTCCCCTACACGTGGAAAGATAGGGCACTCCCATACCTAGGAATACAACTTACAGCATCCCTCCCAGATTTATTCTCTTACAACTACCCTTCGATCTTGAAACAACTATTGAATCTAATGAATTATTGGGCCCATCTCCAGTTATCATGGTTGGGAAGAATTAACACCATGAAAATGACGATATTACCAAAAATATGACAATGAAATTCAATTATGGGTATTAATTGAAGCTTTCAAATGCGATCCTATTTCAATCTCCAATTTTCTGTGGACCCACTCAAAACCCTTTACTTTCATTGTACAAAAATCCTGCATTCTACCCTGCATGGGTCTCTCCTAAATCTTTTAGAGAATGGATTTCTCGGGATGTCCAAATATGTAGAAATTTGTAAATTCTTCATCATTTATCCCTTTCCCGACCCTTAGAGAAACTTACGGTTTATCACATTCAGAACTATTTAGATACCTCCAAAATTCTTCACACCATTATTAAATACTTCAACCACACTAACTCAACTGACCAGTTTTGAAGCCATCTGCAAGAAAGACCCAAATACTATTGGAACAATATCCGCTTTATATTCTCATTTGCTGGTCCATGCTGACACAGACAAGCCACACTATGTCTGGAAATGGGAGGGGGACTTACAACGAAAATTAGATAGTTCAGAATGGAACCAAATATGGTCATCAACAAAATCAGCCTCCCCTAACATATTGGCGGTTGAGGATAATTACAAAGTGCTAACAAGATGGTACCTTGTAGCAGCAAGGGTAGCGAAATACGTGCCAAATTATTCAGCAAAATGCTTTTGAGGATGCACGGAGTTGAGAACATAATTTCATATTTGGTGGTCTTGTCCAAAAGCTCAAATATATTGGATGAAACTTTTTAAAATCGCTTCTAAAGTGTTAGGTAAGTGTTAGGTAAGACAATTCCTCAAGACCCAACGATAGAAATACTCAATACTCAAATACTCAATACTCAATTTGAAACCAGAAAGTATAATGCATATTCAATTTAAACTGCTATTGCAACTTTTCACAGCAACTAAACAAACATTAGCAAAGGCTTGGAAATCTCCTAAACTAGTCGTGAATGAAGTAATGGCTAGGATGAACAATGCTATGACCCATGCCAAGATGATAGCTATTGAAATGTACATGATCCCTAAGTTTGAAAAAATGTGGCAGCCCTGCATTAAATATGCCATGCTATCATCTTTTGACAACAAAGTACTATTGCCTTGGTAGCTGAGACAATGAGATCTAAATCTTAATTTTCCTAGTGGCTCTGGGCCTGACCTCGCGGACTCTTCCTCTCTTCCTTCTTCTCTTTTCTTCTCCCTGTTCTTCCCTTTTTTTTTTTTTTTTCATTATTTATTTTTGATGTTTTTAAGACCTCCACTATGATTTTGAAGCTCTTGCTTTTATTTTAACAACACTTTCACAGGTTATGTATATCTATAAACATGATTGTTGCTTCTATAGAACATATATTATTCATATATCTTTGAAATTTATCAGTGACAACTAAATAATACCTAACCAGATATTGTACCATTATTTTTTACTTTAGCTTGCACCAATATGTTATTGAATAAGTGTAACTGAGCTTCTTTCACCTGATAGTACTATATTTACTCTATAGTATTTGTATATTTCTTCTTGTACTTCATAATAAATATTTTGACAAGGAAAAAAACATAGTTTGTAGACGCTATAGCTTTTGCGCAAACCAATCAATATATGCCTATTGTGATTTTTTTTTTCATCAAATATATGGAGCAAAATACATATTGTCCTAAATTTATGAAGAAATTTATTTTGTATTGCATATGTTTTAAAGCAGAAAGTAAAAATTATTGTTTTCTTTAAATAATTTTTTTAATTTTTTGGGATTTATAGTGCAAAAACGAAAAAACCCAGCGGTGATCAAATACCACCAAAAGAAAGCTCTATTTCATTTATGTACAGCGTTTCATAACTGCGCAATTGTCAGTTAAAATAATGCAGTGCCGTTTCGCAAAAAATGACCTGGTCGTGAAGGGGGTAAATCTTACGGAGGTCAAGTGGTTAATTAAAAAATAAAACCATGGCATTTATTGATGTGGTTAGGGAACTGTTATGATTTTCAGGTATGGGTCATCCATAGGGTTCTGGGAAGATCACTATGCGGTTTGAAAAGAAAGGAGAATAGACCAGTGTCCTAATTTTTCATGGGAATTCTATTAAGCTATTTAGACATTGGAATCTGACCTATATTTGCTTTCTGTTTCTGAAGAACAATGTTGTTTAGAAAATATCTCACTGCTTTATAACCATGATAAGTGTATGTGTAAGCTTGTACATGTACATACAGTATATACAGTACTGTGATAAAGTTTAAGGCAGGCCTGAAAAAAATGCTGTAAATTAAGAAAGCTTTCAGAAATAGAAGTGTTAATAGTTTATTTTTATCAAATAACAAAATAAGAAAAAAAAAGGTAAATGAACAGAAGAGAAATCCAAATCAAATTAACATTTGGTGTGACCACCCTTTGCCTTCAAAACAGTGTCAGTTCTTCTAGGTTCACTTGCACACCGTTTTTGAAGGAATTTGGCATGTAGGTTGTTCCAAACATCTTGGAGAACTAACCTCAGATCTTCTGTGGATGTAGGCTGCCGTATATAACATTACATTTAGTATACCTCAAACATGTACAGTATGCCGTTTTTTTTTGTTTGTTTTTTGGGGGTGTACATACGATATTATCTGTATTTTCCTCCCGGCTTCCGGGTACTCGCTCCCTGAAAAAAACTCCCCCCGGCGGATAAGGCGCGTCACGACTTTCCGAAATTAGCCGAACCGCGAGTCGGCTCTATACGGCGCCTGCGCAGTCAGCTCTACAGGCTCCTAGTCGGTGCACAGGCGCTGTATAGAATCAGCTGCATAGTTAGGACGGGTGGATCACAGAGATACGACGGCGTATCAGGAGATACGCCGTCGTATCTCTTTTGTGAATCTGGCCCTAAGTGCTTGTGGGATTCACAATGCCCACAAGCAATATGACAACGGTGTGGACATAGTTTTATAAAGTATCTTTTTTAAATAACTATGCGGAGCGGCGGTGGATTGTAAAATAGTAAGTGACTGGATTTATATTATAAAAACGCATGATGAGAGGACATACATTTATGCTAATTGTGGTTGGAACCCCGCTTTAAAGGGTGGCACTCAGGGACTGTTACAAAATTCTTATTTTACTGATTAGTTAAAAGCTATGGTGTGCAGGTTCAAATTAATGTTTAAAGTGGCATTAAACCCCCCAGTGGCTGCATTCGTTTTCTGTTTTAATGTTTTTTTTTCTTTTTACCTGGTGATCCAGTCAGTAACACACTTCCTGTCTAAGGCCTTATGCACACTAGTATCAAGAAATGCACTGTTCATGTCCACAAAGCAACCCTTCTTAAACTGATGCATCTCATGGCCTTCTATGCACATTTGTACACTGAGGCCTAGATTCACGTGCGGCCGATCTACGTTGCGCGGGCGTAGCGTACCGTATTTACGCTACGCCACCGCAACTTAGAGAGGCAAGTGCTGTATTCACAAAGCACTTGCCTCCTAAGTTACGGCGGCGTAGCGTAAATGGGCCGGCATAAGCGCGCGTAATTCAAAGTAGGCTGTAGGGGGCATGTTGTATTTAAATGAGGCTTGGCCCCCATGTAGATTCATGGCCGAACGAACGGCGCATGCGCATGCATGCTCAGAATCACGTCGTATTTACGCCCATAGATACGTCGGCTCAATGCCTGTGACGTGAACGTAATTTACGCACAGCCCTATTTGCGTACGACGTACGCAAACGATGTAAACAGATACGCTTGTTCCGAAATCCATACATTGCATGGGCTGCGCCACCTAAAGACCAGTTTTATCTTTACGCCGGCGTATGTCTTACGTAAACGGTGTAACTAATTGCGACGGGCGTGCGTACGTTCGTGAATCGGCGTATCTTGCTCATTTACATATTCGACGTGGAAATCAAGGAAGCGCCACCTAGCGGCCAGCGTAATTATTGCAACCCAAGATATGACGGCGTAGGAGACTTACGCCGCTCGTATCTTGGCCAAATCTATGCGTAACTGATTCTATGAATCAGGAGCATAGAAACGACGGCGGCCATTCGGACTTACGACGGCGTATCTGGAGATACGCCGTCGTAAGTCTTTGTGAATCTGGGCCTAGATGTTCAATGTACAGATACATTTGCCAAATCACAAAAATGTGCATTCACAGGCTGTTTACCATTGATTTTTCAAACTTACCTAAACGTTCTTTAGGCTTTGTGTACCTTACATTTACCACTGCCATGGGAAAAACGCAAAATGCTGCAGAATCGCGCTACAATTTTGCAGTGGAATGCTGCCAGCGGTCAAAATGTTCCCTTCCTGAACGTGATTCCTCCACATTCTGGAGAGGGAGGTTGAAGCTCCTAAACTCTGGTAAAAGCCTATGTGTATATTGGCCTTTATGGAGTTGAGTTTAGGATTTTTGCCGAAAAAACACTGAAAGCTACTTAACTCAAGTTTAGGAGCTGCTAGTATACATGAAGCCTTAAAGCACAGGAAAATAATCTGGGAGGCATAAAAAGTTATTTGTACTAAACTCAGGAGTTCCATTGTGCATAAGGCCTTAGGGTGGCTCTATAGGAGGAACAACCATGGGCATCCGCTCCATAGGGCAAGGGGGGTCGTTTGCCCCCCCCTGGAATTGCCTGGGAGAGCCAGAAGCAGGGCCGAACTGGCCCTGGGGCCGATTTAAGTGGTGACTGCAGCGCTCACCTCCTGGAATCAAATCTATTTGTCCCTCATTCCAAAAGGTTCATCTTTTTGACCTGAAATAAATATACTGTCAATATAGTGTAGTGTTTCAATCAAGGGAAAGGGGTGTTGTGTAATGTAAAGGGGTCCAGTGGTGCAGGGTGCTGTGTAATGTAAAGGGGTCCAGAGCTGTGGGTTGCTGTGTAATGTGAAGGGGTCCAGAGCTGTGGGGTGCTGTGTAATGTAAAGGGGTCCAGAGCTGTGGGGTGCTGTGTAATGTAAAGGGGTCTAGAACTGTGGGGTGCTGTGTAATGTAAAGGGGTTCCAGAGGTGCAGTTGTGGAGAAGGTATACGCAGTAGTGACAAAGAGATATTGAAAGATGCAGGGGGCTCAGTGGAATGTTTTTACATTTTAACGTGGGGGGGGCTCTTTTAACCCGCGCTAGAGGTTCAAAGAAAGGGTAAAATGCAACTGTGTATCGCCGCTGCCGAAGCGCCCCCCTCTGAAAAAATTTCAGCGGACACCCATGGGAACACCCCTTGTTTGACAGCACTGTCTGGAGAGGTTAGTAATACATTGGGATTGGTTTACTAACGGCAAATAGACTTTGCAAGTGCAGTTTCCTCAGAGCTTTATAAATGAGGTGGAGCTTTACTTTACAAAAAGTATCCAATTACATGCAATGAAATAAAAAATGTGTTTTTGCTTGCACATGATTGGATGATGGAAGTCTCAAAGCTTCCCCTCATTTACTAAGCTCTGGAGCTACTGCACTTGTAAAGTGCACAGTCTATTTGCTGGCAATAGATTTTTTTTTTTTAAATGTCGTGGGGGTCCCCCCAAAATCTATACCAGGCTCTTATCCAAACATGCAGCCTGGCAGGCCAGGAAAGGGGGGATGAGCGAGCGCCCTCCCCCAACCTGAACCATACCAGGCCACATGCCCTCAACATGCAGGGGTGCTTTGGGGGCAGGGGGGCTCTGCCCCACCCCAAAGCACCTTGTCCCCATGTTGATGCCTCTTCCCCACAACCCTGGGCTGTGCTTGTGTGGGTCTGCAGGCAGGGCGCTTATCAGCATCTGGAAGCCCTCTTTAACAAGGGGACCCCCAGAACCCACCCCCCCCCCATTTAAATGAGTATGGGGTACAATATACCCCTACCCATTCACCAAAAAAGGTGTTAAAAATAAATAAAAACACAGACAGTTTTTGACAATTCCTTATTTATTATTTATTTATTTGTTGAAAATAAAAAAACAATGTCCCCAATGTAGATCCATCATCAATCATGATGCCCGCCGCCACCGCCGAACCCGAAAAAAAGAAAAAAAATCTCCACCTGCAACGAAGGCTTACTGCCAATTGCAGGCTCCCCTGTTTAACAGGTTTTATATAAGTTACGGGCAGAGCTACCTGACGATGTCACCTGGTGGCACTGCCCCCTTGTGACATCACCAACTCAGCATGCACCGGCCGGTGATGTCACTTAAGGGCTCCAGGTGATGTCACTAGATGGCCCAGATCCTTACCTATATAAGAACTGTCAAATGGCAGAGCCTGCAGATGTTGTTGTTTTTTGGCATTGGCTGCATGCTCGGATAAGGGTCTTTTTGCGGGTTTTTGCGGGTATCTCCACGCAGTTTTCTTTAACATTTTTCTTTGAAATTTTGACATGGGGTTTTTCTTTTTTTTATTGCTGGCAATGGTATTGTATTGCTGGCAATTTAAATGTATTTTTTCTTATAAATGTCAGTATTTCTGCAGCAGGTTCTATACATGGTACAGAAGCGCCACTTTACAGTCACTATATATTCACTATATTCAAAGGCATTTTTCATTTTATTGTTTCACTTTAAACATCATTAAAATAAATGCTCCTGAACAAAGGATCTTTAAAAAAATGTTTGCATTGATACATGTCCCCCATGGCAGTACCCGAGCCCCAAATACCCTTTTTTATGGCCAATAACTTGCATATTAGACTTCAAAATTTGGACTTTTGATTTTTCTAATTTGGGTCCCATAGATTTTAATAGGGCTTGGAGTTCGGGTCCAAACTTTTGCGATATTCAAGTCTGGCGCAAACCAAATTGGGGGGCATGTGGCCCAACTTTTAAAGTGATTAATAAATAAAAGCTGAACTCCAGTTAACACTTTTAAGCAGTTAGAGAAACAGATTTTTCCCTTTTTGGATAAAGGGTTTAAGTAAATGAATAAAAGATGACCATTGTAAGCATCCCTGTCAGTATAGTATGGTTTGTCTCAAACCTCTTTTGTTTCACATCTTGATCTGTTAAAGGAAGTTGAAAAAGCAGGATTAACAGGTAAAACACTAATTTACTGGGGGGGGGACTCAAAAAAGCTAGCTACAGACTGCATCATATATGTCATATTGATTTTGCATTTAGTAGAACTTTAAATATGACCACCCTGAGATAATGCAAAGTAGAAATGGTTGAGCTTCCAAATCTGTCTCAAGATTTTGCTACAAAGATGTGTTCCTAATTTCCGACAGGATACAACTGTCAAAGCATTTACAACCTCAGCAAATACAGTATATTCATTGTATCACACAATGTACCACTCATGCTTTCATATTTTACTTATTCTAACAGAGGTAATATATTTTACATATTTGATTGCAAAAAATGTTGTGGAAATCGGATACATTGTATGTCAGCATTTTAAATATTTTCACGAAAGCTGCAAAATTAACTGCAGGATGTATCAGTATATGTTACAGTACATACACAAATTGGAAGTCCTGGAATACCTCCAACTTCTCTCATGGCTTCATCGTTTATGTTATTGATTCTGAACTTTCTGCATCAACTGAGCTTATCATTGGGAATTAGTATTCTCTGCAGCTGTCGATTTCACATTAGTGCTATAAATAAAAAATTATTTGGAGTTTTTCTTTGATTTAAGTGCATAATTATACTGTAAAGATAATTCATATTTATTTTATATACATATATACTGTGTGTGTATGTGTGTGTGTGTGTGTGTGTGTGTGTGTGTGTGTGTGTGTGTGTGTATATATATATATATATATATATATATATATATATATATATATATATATAATATATATTTATGCATTACCAGGGCCGCCATCAGGGGGGGTACAGGCATTACACCTGTAAGGAGCTCGATGGTCCCCAGGGGGGGCTGGCCCCCTCCCGTTTTTTTTGCATTACACCTGTAAGGGGCCTGATGGTACAGTAATGATTACAGTGCCCCTTTACAGTGCAGTTTCCTTAATATCACAGTGACCTTCTACATTACAGTGCCCCTAGTAATCACAGTCCCCTATCACAGTGCCCCTTGCAGTGATGCCCCCCCTTTTCTCTGTAATCACAGTGCCCCCTTTTACTCTCTGCCTCCCCTGTACAGGCCTACCGTCAGCAGGGCAGAGGCAGGTTTCACTCTGTGTGTCCTCTCCAGGGTTTCCCTGCTCACCTCCCGCTATGCAGCTATGACTGTGTCACCCCTCCCGCTCTCCTGCCCTGCCAACAATGTCATTCTATAAGCAGGGCATGGGAAGGGAGGAGCTGAAGATCTGGATCATATGGATTATGCACTTGTTAATATACAAAAACTACTGCTCTCTGTGCAGATCTCCATTTCCTCTTGCCCCCTGCTCTGCTGATAGAATGGCATCATTGGCAGGGTGGGAGAGGAGAGCAATATAGATAATGTTTGGGGGTTGGTAATTTTCTAGCACTGGCATTTAGACGCTGCTGAGACCCTGGCAGCGCTGTATATTGGCCTAGGCCAACAAGGCCCAGGCCTAGGGCAGCACGTTGCAGGGGGGCAGCACAGAAAGAGTCCCCAACGGATTGTGCTAGAATGTTAGTCTAGAGGAAGCTGCTTCTAATTTTGACTGTCCTATCAGCCTGGACCACAAACCTTCCTCACTGAGCTATGTGTTTTCTGCTACACCATTGGCATGGTTATATCTTCTTAGTCCTCTCCATAAAATTATCAGAAATGTGTGCTTAAAATAGAACTATAATCAACACTTTTTTTTTTTTTTTTTTTTTTTTGGCTAGAGTAAGGGAGGGTTATAGCCCCTGTCAGTTTATTTTTTACCATCCCTGTCCCATTGCAGAGATTTCCCTTCACTTCCTGCCCCATAGCCAAACAGGAAATCTATGCAAATTAAGGGAATACATTGCGCCCCCCCCCCCCCCCCAAGAACTAGTGTCCCTACTTGAAAATTTCAGGGGTGTGGCCTTGACAGGAAGGGGTGGGTTCTATTTAAATTAGGGGCTACACAAGTTTAGTCAAGCCTAGGGCAGCATAAAACCTAAATACACCACTGGACCCTGGGACAACGTATACTGTCACATCTCCACAGGTAATTACATTGGACATGACACTGGCGACTCGATTCTAAACCCTTATCCTTCCTTTTTTGATTGGCGTCATTGTGCACCTGAAAGAGTTTCTGTTTAGAGGCATGTTATGCCTATTTGTGCATATTACAGTTGAACTTATTCCTCTGTATGTGTCCATCTATTTCCTTTTGAGTTGTTTGCCCTCTTTTTGTCTCTTAGGCCCCGTACACACGACCGGATCTATCCGCTGGGATTGATCCGCGGATCAGTTCCAGCAGATAGATCCGGTCGTGTGTACGGCCTGGCGGACAATTCGCAGCGGATAACAATCCAGCCAACGGATTCTCAGCGGATAAAAATTTCTTCGCGGACTGATCCGGTCGTCTGTACAGACTCACCGGATCAGTCTGTCCACTCCCATCCCTCGCATGCGTCGTAATGATTCGACGCATGCGTGGAAGTATTTACCTTCCAGGGTCGCGCACGTCGCAGCGTCATCGTCACGGCGGCGACGGCGCGGCCACGTCACCGCGGATGTATTCCACGGGGATTTCGATCTGATGGTGTGTACAGCCATCAGATCCAAATCCGCCAGAGGATTTATCCGCTGGAAACGGTCCGGCGGACCGTTTCCAGCGGATATCCTCTCGTCTGTACGAGGCCTAATGATTCATTTTCTATGCTTTTCCTGTTTCAGTTTTCTGGATATTACCATTCTTTCGGAAATTAGTGAAAGCACTGGTGCCAGCAAAAAGGGTATCAGTAGATCTTATGTAAGTGTGTGTATATATATATATGTATGTATGTATGTATGTGTGTGTGTGTGTGTGTGTGTGTGTGTGTGTGTGTGTGTATGTATATATGTGTATATATATATATATATATATATATGTGTATATATATATATATATATATATATATTATCTTAATGCTCTTCAGTGTGGCTTACACATTTTCTCCCCTTTGGGTTAATTTACCATATCCTTTTTTTAACTTGACCACCTGGCACGACTTGATGGTTTGGGCGTGAAACTGCTGCCTTGGGGTGTAGCTGCCTGGACTGGCTATAGCAGGGAGAGGTAAGGGGTTGCGCCTGTGGGGGTGGGTGTGGCGCATGCATGAAATTAGATTTGCGTTAAATGATATATTTGTGGCACATTTTTTCTGTTTTCTTGTATCTTGATGCACATATATCTGTTTTGTATTTTCTAGAAGGCTTGTACCATTCATTGGACAGTTTCTCTTTGAAGAAGCCCGATTTATGGGTGAAACATGTTGGGAATATACTCCATCTGACTGTCCTGTTAATTTTGTACTAGCACTCTCCATTTAGTTTTATTATTTTTTATTTTGATGTTCAAAATAAAAATATTTAAAATAATCTATTTGATATATTGCACCCTAAAAATCCCATTATCTCCTTATTTCTCATTTAATCTTTAGGGATTTGGTGCTATATACAATAGTTGGGACATCCACAACTACAAAACCAAATTTAACACATCTGCTCCCCATTCACACCTGAGACCTTGTACCACTAACGAGTCATGACACCGGGGCGGGAAAATGGCTAAGTAGGCCCAATTTGGAAATTTTCACTTAGGGGTATAATCATTTTTTATTGCCAGTGATTTAGACATTAATGGCTGTGTGTTAAGTTATTTTAAAGGGGACAGCACATTTACACTGTTATACAAGCTGTACACTGACTACTTTACATTGTAGCAAAGTGTAATTTCTTCCGTGTTGCTGGCGTAATTTTAAATTTCCCGCGTCGTATCTTTGTTTTGTATCCACAAAACAAGATACGACGGCATCTGGGCTCGATCCGACAGGCGTACGTCTTAGTACGCCGTCGGATCTAAGCTGCAATTTTTCAGCGGCCGCTAGGTGGCGTTCCCGTCGAAATCCGTGTCGAGTATGCAAATTAGCTATTTACGGCGCTCCACGAACGTACGTCGGCCCGGCGCATTTTTTTCCGTCGTTTGCGTTCGGCTTTTTCCGGCGTATAGTTAAAGCTGCTATATGGTGGCGTACTCAATGTTAAGTATGGCCATCGTTCCCGCGTACAATTTTGAATTTTTTACGTCATTTGCGTAAGTCGTTCGCGAACAGGAATTTGCGTAGAATGACATTATCGTCGTAAGCATTGGCTTGTTCCGGTTAAATTTCAAGCATGCACACTGGGATACCCCCAGGGACGGCGTATGCGCAGTTAAAAAAAACGTTGTTTACGTCGGGTCACGACGTATTTACATAAAACACGCCCCCATTACATACATTTGAATTCCACGCCCTTACGCCGCAAGAGATACACTACGCCACCGTAACTTACGGCGCAAATTCGTTGAGGATTCAAAGAAAAACAAAGTAAGTTACAGCGGCGTAGCGTATCTTAGATACGCTACGCCCAGCGCATTAATGCACCGTTGTATGAGGATCTACCCCATAGACTATATTTTAATATTTAATGTGTTCAAGGACTAAAATAAAAACTAAAATTGACACAACACTATCATAGTAACAGTAAGCTTTTACAAGATGTTCATGATGAAGGCTATTTATATTTTCTTTTCTTAACAGAAAAGTAATAATTGTACACCCTTGCCATATTTGATTTTTGGTCAAATACAGAGAGGTTGTTGTTTTTTTTTTGGGGGGGGGGGGATTTTTAGGGTGCCAATCAAAATTAAAACACAAAAAAAGTTTTATAAAAATTAACATTTTAATGACATGGATAATTGACAGTTAAAAGGTTCTTTGTTACTTAACATACGTAGAACTCGTAAACAACTTGTCTTAAAATGTGCCACCAAGAAAGATGTTATCTTGTCATACAGTATATGGGGTAGCGATTTGACATGTCTCGCAACCATGGACTCCCTCAGGGAATATATGTTTGTTTAGGGCAAGATGTAAATTACTATGTGAAAAGCGAAACATAATATAAGGTACTAAATACACATGTTATAACATAAAACAAAATGTATTGAAATTTATTTTTTTATTAATAAAGGACTTTATTCTATGGTGTGTGTGTGTGTTTTTTTTCCAAGACTTTACACTTCCTTCATGAAATGGTAGGGGTACAGTGTACCCCATTACCATTTCACACATGGGGGGGTCAGGATCTGGGGGTCCCCTTTGTTAAAGGGGTCTTCCAGATTCTGATAAGCCTCCCGCCCGCATACCCCCACAACCACCGGGCAAGGGTTGTGGGGATGAGACCCTTGTCCCCATCAACATGGGGACATCCTCCCCATGTTGAGGGCATGTGGCCTGGTGCGGTTCAGGAGAGGGGGGGGGCGCACTCTGTCCCCCCCTCTTTTCTGCGGCCAGCCAGGTCAACGTGCTCAGATAACGGGTCTGGTTATGGATATTTAGGGGGAACCGCACGTCATTTTTGTTTTAAATTGACGGCAGGGTTCCCCTTAATATCCATACCAGACCTAAAGGGTCTGGTTATTGAATTTGTGGGGACCTCCGCGCATTTTTTTTTCTAAAAGTCCGTGTCCCATTGACTACAATGGGGTTCGGAGTTCGGGTTCCCGAAACCTGAACTATTTTTTTTAAGTTCGGGTTCGGACCCGAACATCCAGGTGTCCGCTCAACTCTAATCATATCACCACTCACCCGAATCAACATCCCACTGACTTCAAGAGAGCAGCAATGGGCTATGTGATGATCTTGATTTTTGGTCTTTGATTTCAACAAGAAAAATATAATGCAATAAAAACCCATAACACACATAAAATAACTCAGCTTAACTGATGCTGTAAAGAGTATGCTGATATCAGACACAATTCAGTATGCTAATTTTCTAACTAGCTATTGTTTCCCTGTATTTACTAAAAATCTGCCTTCCAAACACTTGCTATCATTGGTATTTGGCGCCTGATAAAAATGACTTTAGTAAAGATGCAGAAACTAATGTCATTTGTCAAAAGTGCAGTATGAGCACAATTGACAGTGCAGTGCTAAATTGAAGAATAATAACAAATGTTGTAGAGATAATACCTGACTGGGCATTTTTTTTTTACAAACAGCACTGTTTTTCTGACAATCTCAGGGGAATAATTGGGAAATGATTTATGGGCCATTTAAAATGCAGCACTTTAAGATAATATTCCTTACAGAAGCTACTGGTTCCTCTCCAACTTCCAGAGAGCTGGATGGTGATCAAGTTAGTATGGGTTTACTTACATGGAGCACAATCGTGTGCCAAAGGCATATTTATATAATGCCAAATTAGCTTTTTAATATTTAGAAATGAAATCTGTGTTACAAAATGTTGCTTTGGAAGGTGTCAAGGAATCACAAAAAATGGAAAAAACTGCTAATCTATGTTTAATAGAAAGGAAATTGTTGAGGTTTCAGTACATCAGTATAACTGCCTTTTCAGAATGTATATGTACTTAAAACTGCCTGGCGTGGTCCCAGACAGAAACTCAAGATTAAATCTTAGTATATTGAGAAAACATTGGAGTCTGAGGAATTTAAGATCCTAAGAAGTAATTCTGAGCGGCAGCGAGAACCACCTTAAATTATTTAAACATGCTGAAACCCAGATGTAAACTGAAATAAATCACAATAATTGTTTTCCATATGATTTAAATGCCTAGGACAGCCATAAACAAGAGAATTCATGCAGTTATTAAGCATGCATTCTGTTCCCTTAGGGGGTTTAACTCAGAGTTATAATAGTTGTCTGCACCCTGCTCTGAAAGTAGCATTTAGCATGAATGGTTTATTCCACTAAATGCTTGAGCAGTCAAAAGAACAGGCCAGGAAAAAAGACTGGCTTGCCACTAATGAATCAGAACAGAGGCTAGGGGCAGTCAGTTAAACGATAATATGAAGTCACCCATTCTAAATTTTAGATGTATTTAATGATGGGCTAGAGCACCAGACAAATAACGAAAAGCAATCTCCAATGAAGTGGAAATAAATAAAACACTTACAGTATAAACGTTAAAAGGAGGGAAAAGCATGTAGGGTAGAAGCTAAGTTTGATATTTTATTTACCATTACTATGAGAGCTGTGAAGGTTGGAGATATAGACAACTGCAACATTTTGTAAGCACCCTCCCAAAACCTTTTAGGGGGGTTGGTAGGTTAAACGTATGGGAAAAATTAGTCGACCAAATGGGGATAGGTAGGCATGGAATTTCTACTATTTATAAGTTGTTAATGACTCATCTAGAGGGAGGAACTGTGTGCCCAACAGAGAGCTAGGAATTAGAATTGAATCAACCACTACCAGAAACCATGAGTAAAGTTTTAGATTATGTTCACTCTACATCTGTAGATACACGGATAAAAGAAATGAACTTTAAATTATTAACTAAGTGGTACTATGTTCCAGCAAAATTACACATGATAAACCCCCAAGTGTCACCTCTATGTTGGAGGGAGTGCGGAGGAGTAGGAACCCATGCCCATATTTGGTGGCAGTGTCCTAAGATCCAGTTATATTGGACACAAATATTAGAGTTAATTAAGGAGATCAGTGGAACCGAGATTGGTCTGGACCCCTGTCAATGTTTGTTCCATGCAATAGCTATCCCTAGGAAGAAATACAAAACAGCAATTATTCCAATCCTATTAAATGCAGCGAAGATGGTGATCCCGAAAAGGTGGAAGGAAACGCAAGCCCTGGCGATACAGGAATGGTTGAGGGAGGTAGAAAGGACAAGAAATATGGAAGAGGAAATATCCCAACATAAGGAACCTAACCAGGAAGATGCCGGGACTTGGAGGGGTTGGGCGGAGTTAAGACAATCCCTGGTTTATGTAGATTACATGAGTAGGGAAGATAGTAATTAGGGTATTTAGGCTTGTCCAGCTTGACTCAGGAGTAGCGGGTTCCCCGCTACTCCTGATTTTTTTTTTTTTTAAGGGAATCTTTTTTTTTTCTTCACGAGGAGATTTTGAGGTAAAAGGGGATATTTTTTGCCTCCCTAAAATAGAAACATTTAGAAGTCACAGGGAATACTTAAAGGATAAGACATGTGAAAATGTGCACAACGCACTTTAAATAATATAGTAGGGGAGGGAGGAGGGGTCTAGTCCACTTCTCCCCTTCCTTCGGTGTGTTTTTTTTTTTTCCACGGGGAGATTTTGAGGTAAAGTGCACTTGGAAGTGCAGTCACTGTAAATCCAAGGGGGACATGCAAGGGAAATAAAAAACAGCATTTTAGCTTGCACATGATTCGATGATAAAATCAGCAGGGTTTCCCCTCATTTCAGATCTACCCCTCAGATTTACAGCGACTGCACTTCCGAGTGCACTTGTAGTTTGCACTTGTAGTGCAAAGTGGATTTCGTAATAACCCCCATTGTGTTATGCTGCTGCATTTAGTAGTTGGATATTGGCACGCAAGAACTGTAGGGATAGCCCAGTAATACCTTTCCCACATCCAGCATGCTTCAGTTTTGTAGCAAGCAATAGTAGGAGTGGATTATAAAAAAACAAAGGGGAAACCTTTGTCCTGTAAGGTTTTCCAAGAAAATGGTTCTTTAGTTTGTCAAAAATATGTACTGTGCCATGGTAGGGAGAGGACGAGAGGGATAGCCCAGTATAACCTTTCCCACATCCAGCATGCTTCAGTTTTGTAGCAAGCAATAGTAGGAGTGGATTATAAAAAACAAAGGGGAAACCTTTGTCCTGTAAGGTTTTCCAAGAAAATGGTTCTTTAGTTTGTCAAAAATACTATTTTCTTAATTGTACATTATGGGAAAAGTATTCCGATGCATAGGAACACATTTTAAAAGCAGTCCAACTGAGAGGTGGCAATGCAGAAACCAAGACTAACAGGCTAATAAACATTAGTGGGTTAAAACAAAGGGGCTGAACAGCTAACAGAGCCACATGAAGAACATTATAACTGAAGGCGTAGTCAGCTTCAGAGCAGGACAAATAGATGGTAGAACAAAGTATTGGTTAAGTACTGGTTAAGGTGTAAGGAAGAAATTGCCATGGGAATAAAAAAACAAATAAACTACTATATCCTTTGTGAAGCACAGTACAAGCTAAGGTCCCTAACCCAGAGACCTGCCTTGCAAAAGTTATAGGGACATGAAAGGCAACTTGGGAAAGAGACAAAAGAAAATAGATTAGAAGGTGGCATTCTGAATGACCAATAGAACCATGCTGAGATACCACAGAGACACTGAAGAATGTACAGAAGGAACAGTGGTGAGTAATACCTTGTAAGGAGTGAGGGGCAACCAGTCTTTAAAATAGAACTCTTAAGGCCAATACATAACCCATGGGGAAACTGATGCAGCGTACACACGACCATTTTTAATGGTCTAGAAAAAAATTTGTTTTTTTTCTACGTGATTCTTGTCAAGCCTGCCTTGCCTACACACGATCGTGGAAAAAAATGCTCCAGCAAAGCGCGGTGACGTACAACGCGTACGATGGCACTATAAAGGGGAAGTTCCTTTTGGATGGCGCCACCCTTGGGGCTG
Organism: Rana temporaria; assembly: GCF_905171775.1. Classification (NCBI taxonomy): domain Eukaryota; kingdom Metazoa; phylum Chordata; class Amphibia; order Anura; family Ranidae; genus Rana; species Rana temporaria. The sequence continues at coordinate 159,271,628 of NC_053489.1, read as the reverse complement.
CTTTTGTTGATTTTGTGTTAGTAAAAGTTTGGTGAGAGACGATTTGCGCTTTTCAGTCTTCGTGCTTTTCAGTCTGTTACAGCGTGACGAATGTGCTATCTCCATTACGAACGCTAGTTTTACCAGAACGAGTGCTTCCTTCTCATAACTTGCTTCTGAACATGCACATTTTTTTCCCGTCGTTAAAGCCTACACGCGACCGTTTTTCACGAAGTGAAAAACGACAACGTGAAAAACGACACGAAAAAATAGAGCATGTTCTAAATTTGTAATGCCCATTTAAAAAAAATGGCATTTTTCATGTCATGAAAAACAGTCGTGTGTACGCAGCATTAAGGCCAAACATTTATCTGCAGACTTGAGAAAAAGGATTCCAAACAGGGATAATTTTCTGTGATTGAACTTTCTTGTCTGGAGAAATATACCTTCCAAATGCGGGTAGTTGATTTTCTAGACTTTAAGATTGTAAAGATGACCACATCCAATAGGTCACTGTCCAGCAGGGCCTGGGCTTTAACAGCCAGACCGTTAAAGCTATTAACAAGGGCCTTTGCAAAGACCTGCTGTCCTTTCAGCCTGGTGGAAAGAACTGATGTACTCATCCACCAGGACTTGTGTAGTCAGCCCTCCTGTACCAGTCTGCCCTGGAAGTGCTCCACCATGCACAGGTTGTATTGGGGTGGGGTAATTTGGTGGGGGGCTTTTTCATTTGGTGTACTGTGGAGGAAAAGGTAAGCTGCAAGACATTATTGCATGTCCCCGCCTGGGTCTGAGTTTAGAGGGAAACTTCAGATATTAACTTTTTTAACAGACGAGGTGCAAAGACCTGAGATGCAGGGACCCAAGACCTCTCCTCAGGGCCAAACCCTTTCCAATGAACAAGGTACTGAAGAGCGCCTCTACAGAGTCGGGAATCCAGAACTTGACTGACCTCGTATTCCTGATTATCCTCAGAGATCGGCGCCATGGTAGGGAGAGGACGAGAGAACTTATTGAGGACTAAAGGCTTCAGAAGGGAAACATGGAAGGAGTTAGCGATTTTGAGGCTTTTGGTAATCTGAAGTTTGAAACAAACCAGATTCAGTTTAGAAGTTATAGTATATGGACCAATCAATCTTGGAGCAAACTTCAGAGAACAAACTCGGAGCTTATTGTTCCTGGTGGAGAGCCAAACTTTGTCCTCTGGCTGAAGAGAAGGCGGTTTACGCCTCTGGCGGTCAGCAAAGCCTTTGAATTTGTCAGCAGCTGCCCGGAGGGAATCATGAACGTCACTCCAGATAGAATTGAAGGACTCCTGAGCTGAAGTCAATGCTGAGATATCCAGAGAACAGCTCATGGGAAGCGGAAGTTGAGGATGTCTTCCATAAACGGAGAAAAAGGGTTTTCTGCAAACTGGTATTTACATGATTGTTATGAGAAAAGTCCGCCCACGGAAGCAGAGAGGACCAATCGTCATGATGAGCGGAGACTAAGGTGCGAAAAAAAACTCTAACTCCTGATTAACCCTCTCCATCTGCCCATTGGATTAAGGATGGTAAGAAGAAAAATCCAAGGCATTATTGAGGGATTTGCAAAAGGCTCTCCAGAAACGAGACGTAAATTGAACACCCCTGTCGGAAACAATATGAGAAGGAACCCCATGGAGGCAGAAAATTTCTCAAATAAAAATGGGAACCAAGGCAGGAGCAGAAGGAAGACCAGGAAGGGGAACAAAATGAGCCATCTTGGGGAACCGATAGACTACCACCCAAATGACCGTATTACCGTCAGACAGTGGAAGATCGGTGATAAAATCCATGGCAATATGAGCCCATGGCTCCTTAGGAATGGGCAAGGGCATGAGGAGACCAGCAGGAGCTTGTGTGGAGGATTTACACTGAGCACAGACATGACAAGCCTTGACATAGTCTTTGACCTCCGAGCGGAGATTAGGCCACCAATAGTGACGACTGATGAGTAAGAAGGTCCAGAGGAATCCAGTGTGGCCCGCCACCTTGGAATCATGTCCCCAACGAAGGATCTTAGCTCTTAGCTAATTGTATGTAATCGTGAAATTAAAACGGGAAAAGAAGAGACTCCACCTGGCCTGTCTGGGATTCAGACGTTTAGCATTCTGTAAGTACTGTAGATTCTTGTGATCGGTGAAGATCGTTATGGAGTGAGGGGAACCTTCCAAAAAATTATGCCACTCTTCTAGCGCCAATTTGATTGCGAGAAGTTCCCGGTCGCTGATGGCATAATTTCTCTCTGCCTGGGAATTTTTTTTGGAAAAGAACGCACATGGTTGACGTCTCTTCTCAAAGAGTTGAAGAAGCACCGCTCCCACCCCCACTGAAGAAGCGTCCACTTCAATAAAGAATGCTTCCCTAGGGTTTGGTCTCCTCAAGAGAGGTCCAGAGACAAAGGCCTGTTTCAGATCGTGAAACGCAGAGACAGCTTCGGGGGCCAGTCTTTGGCATTAGCACCCTTCTTGGTCAAAGCGATAATAGGCGTGGCAATGGAAGAGTAATTCCTTATGAACTGCCTATAATAATTTTTGAAGCCAAGAAAGCGCTGTGTGGCCTTGAGGCTAGCAGGAAGAGGCCAGTTGGTAATGGTTAAGACTTTTCCCAGGATCCATACAAAGACCCAAGCTTGAGACAAAGCATCCTAGAAATAGGACCTCAGAACATTCAAATGAACATTTCTCCAGCCTGGCATAGAGATTATTCTCTTTAAGGTGCTGGAGTACAGTGTGGACATGGTTTCTGTGGACACGCAGATTTTCTGAAAAGATAAAAATGTCATCCAGATAGATGACAACAAACTGGTATAGCAGGTCCCTGAAGATTTAATTGACAAAGTTTTGAAACACGGCTGGGGCATTACATAACTCAAAAGGCATGACCAGGTATTCGTAATGGCCGTCTCGAGTGTTAAACGCAGTCTTCCATTCATCACCTTCTCGCATTCAAATGAGGTTGTACGCCCCTCTGAGATCCAACTTAGGTGGAAGGGTGCCTCCATTTTCACTATCGAATAGCTCAGATATTAAGGGTAAGGGGTAACGATTTTTAATAGCAACAGCGTTTAAGGCCCCGTACAGACGAGCAAACATGTACGATGAAACCGGTCCGCCGGACCGTTTTCAGCGTACATGTCTGCCCGGAGATTTCTGTATGATGGCTGTACTCACCATCATACAGAAATCCGCGCGTACTCGATACGCGGCGACGAGGCCGTGCCGTCGCCGCGGCGATGTGCGCGGCCCTGGCAGTTCAATGCTTCCACGCATGCGTCAAAGTCATTCGACGCATGCGAGGGATGGCGGCCGCTCGGACATGTACGGTAGGTCTGTACAGATGACCAAACATGTCCGACGGACAGGATTCCAGCGGGCATGTTTCTAAACATGTTTAGAAATATTTGCCCGCTCGAAAAAGGCCCGGCGGGCAAATGTACGGTGGAATCCTGTCCGCTCGGCTGTACAGACGACCGAACATGTCTGCTGAAACTTCTCTCAAGATTTTATGCGACATACTCAGACATGGCCTGGGTATCTGGGATGGACAAAGTGTAGGTACGACCCCTGGGCAGAATTGCTCCAGGGACAAGGTCAATGGCACAGTCAAAAGACCTGTGGGAAAGATTTATTACAGAACACATCCCGGTAGTCGCTGTATGCAGTGGGAAGATCAGAAGATACCGATGTGGTAGCAACCGGAAGTCTCTCCTTGGGGGTCACCTGGGAAAGACATGACGAGAAACATGAAGGACCCCAAGCCAGGATCTGCCCAGAGACCCAGTCCACATGGGGAGAGTGGAGCTGTAGCCAAGGAAGGCCCAATACAATGGGGGTAGAGGCTTTGGGTAGGATGAGGAAGGATATCCACTCCTGGTGGAGAATCCCTACCGACATCCTAATAGGTAGTGTCTGGAAGCGAATAGGGCCCCCTGGAAGAACAATGCCATAAATTGCCGAGACTACCAACGGCGTAGAGAGGGGTGAAAGGGTGAGCTTCACAGAAGAAGCAGTTCTCCAGTCCATAAAGTTGCCGGCAGCCCCGGAATTGATTGGGGAGAAGTGCTTACATGAAGGGACACCGGAAGAAGAAGACGGGAAGGTGATGTTTCTGGGTCCAATACTCCACCTTCTAAATGTATTAGACCCGAGCATTTTCCCGGGCGAAGCGAGCAGGAGTCACGAAAGTGGCCCTTGCCTCCACAATAGAGGCACAAGCCAGAGTTCTGCGCCTAGCACGTTCCTCGGGGGTTAGTCTGGTTCGGCCCAGCTGCATAGGTTCCTCAGCAGGCAGAGGATGCTCCATGGGACAAAGTGAGGGGAGCTCAGACAGGCTAGGGCCTAGGGAGTGTTGGCGTCTTTTTTTCTATGGACCTCCCCTGGAAACGAATATCGATCTGGTTGCATAATGAGATGACATCGCCCAGACCGACGGGGATGGTTCTTCTGGATAATTCGTCTTTCACTCGGTCAGAGAGGCCATGTGAAAAGGTAGCGACCAGGGCCTCATTGTTTCAGCTCAATTCAGCTGAGAGGATACAGAACTGGAGAGTAGGGATGAGCCGAACACCCCCCCCCCCCCATTCGGTTCGCACCAGAACCTTCGAACGGACCTTAGAACACCATTGACGTCTATGGGACTCGAGCGTTTGAATTCAAAAGTGCTAATTTTAAAGCCTACTATGCAAGTTATTGCCGTAAAACGTCTGAGAACCCGGGTCTTGCCCCAGGGAACATGTATCAATGGAAAAAACGTTTTAAAAATGGTCGTTTTTTTCTGGAGCAGTGATTTTAAAGATGCTTAAATAAAAAAAATGAAAAATTCCTTTAAATATTGTACCCGCTGGGTGTCTATAGTATGCCTGTGAGGTGGCAAGTGTTTAGAACTGTCTCTGCACAAAATGAGATTACTATAAGAAAAAAGTAATTTAAAACTGCTTGCGGCTTTAATGTAATGTCTGGTCCCTGCAATATGGATGAAAATCATTGAGAAAAATAGCACAGACAGTACACACACCACGTAGCTTTAGGTGCAATCTGCAGAGGACACGGGCAGTACACACCAAGTAGCTTTAGGTGCAAACTACAGAGGACAAAAGCAGTACACACACCACGTAGCTTTATGGTGCACACTGCAGAGGACACAGGCAATACACCACGTGAGAATGCTGCAGCTAGCACAATCACGTGCCTGCCAGTAAATTAGGAAGAGCTGATCTAGCTAAACTATACAGTGTATAAATATATGTACAACACCTGGGATGCATATATATCCTCTACACACTGTAACTTTAACTGACCTGCCTGCCTGCTCGCTACCTACTAAAAATGACACTCTCTGTCTTCTCTCTGTTAACCACCACAACACACTACACAAGGCCGACCTGCAGGTGGCCTTTTATAGTGTAGGGCGTGTACTAAACCCCTGAGCCATATTTGGCCAAAGCCACCCTGGCTTTGGCCAAATATGGCTCTCCGTTTATTGCAAGCTGTGATTGGCCAAGCATGCGGGTCATAGTGCATGCTTGGCCAATCATCAGCCAGCAATGCACTGCGATGCCGCAGTGAGTTATGGGTTGTGAAACGTAACTCGAATTTGGTGCGAACGGCCCAAAACGTTCGTAATTCGACGAACGATTGAACATACGATGTTCGAGTCGAACATGAGTTCGACTCGAATACGAAGCTCATCCCTACTGGAGAGCATATTGTCCCACTGAACGGGATTCTTGGCGTAGACGTAAAAGAGCATTAGCCGCTGAAGAAACCCGAGCCAGCTCCTCGAAGATGTTACAAAAGAGCATCAAGAATTCGGACAAACTGGAAACTACCAGATCATTCTTCTCCCTCAGGGGGGCAGCCCAGGCTAGAGATTCACTGGAAAGGAGGAAAATAATATAGGCTACCTTTGCCCGATCAAACAGGAAGTTTTGAGGCTGAAGTTCAAAATGGATGGTGCACTGGCTAAGAAACCCCCTGCAGGCCTTGGAGTCCCCAGAAAAAATGATTGGAGGTGGTAGTTTCAGTGAATGCGATTCTGCGACTGGTGCGACAGGTGCAGCCACTGGCTGTACTTGGGGTTGCGGATTTGGGGTTCCCAACGAGATCTGAAGCTGTTCAAAGTGGGAAGCCAGATCCTGTAGGAATTGCATCACCTGAGTCTGATTCGAAATGGTTCATGGCTGTTCAATCTATCAGGTCACCTGTGGCCAGGTGACAAATGCACCCCGATGGAGACAGGGGTGCACTGCAAGGTAGTGAACCCAATAGCAGACTGCTGCGGATGGACGGGAAACTTGAACCCAAGATTCTACAGGGCGCAGAGTCTAAGGTTCAGCAGGTGTTCACCAGAGCCTCTAGTGGTGAGGATGGCCTTCGCTGCAACTGAACCCAGGTCGCGGCCCCTGGGGTCCCCCAGGTTATGCTCCGTAGGGAGAGAGGGGAAGCAGTTACTGAGGACACAAGGGATGGTGATGGGTAAGCTGAGGTCGGGGCAACAGGCATACAAGGGTAACCAAGGGACAGGCCAAAAGGTCAGGGTCACGTGGAACTTTCCATGGAACTTTCCGTGGAACTTTCCGTGTCTGAAACTTTCCATGTCTGAAACTTTCAGTGGAACTTTCCGTGGAACTTTCCGTGGAACTTTCCCTGGAACTTTCAGTGTCTGGAACTTTCCGTGAAACTTTCTGTGGAACTTTCTGTGTCTGCAACTTTCTGTGTCTGGAACTTTCCGTGGAACTTTCAGTGGAACTTTCCGTGGAACTTTCAGTGGAACTTTCCGTGTCTGGAACTTTCCGTGGAACTTTCCATGGAACTTTCCGTGGAACTTTCCATTGAATTTTCCATGGAACTTTCCGTGGAACTTTCCATGGAACTTTCCGTGTCTGAAACTTTCCATGTCTGAAATTTTTAGTGGAACTTTCCGTGTCTGGAACTTTCTGTGGAACTTTCGTGGAACTTTCCATGTCTGGAACTTTCCGTGTCTGGAACTTTCCGTGGAAGTGTCCGTGGAAGTTTCCATGGAACTTTCCGTGTAAAACTTTCCGTGGAAATTTCCGTTTTTTAAACTTTCTGTGGAACTTTCCGTGGAACTTTCTGTGGAACTTTCCGTGGAACTTTCTGTGGAACTTTCCGTTAAACTCTCCGTGTCTGGAACTTTCCGTGAAACTTTCCGTGTCTGGAACGTTCCGTGAAACTTTCCGTGGAACTTTCCGTAGAACTTTCTGTGTCTGAAACTTTCTGTGTTTGAAACTTTCCATGGAACTTTCCGTGTCTGGAACTTTCCGTGGAACTTTCTGTGGAACTTTCTGTGGAACTTTCCGTGGAACTTTCAGTGGAACTTTCCGTGTCTGGAACTTTCCATGGAACTTTCCGTGGAACTTTCCGTGTCTGAAACTTTCCATGTCTGAAACTTTCAGTGGAACTTTCCGTGGAACTTTCTGTGGAACTTTCCATGGAATTTTCCGTGGAACTTTCCATGCAACTTTCCATGCAACTTTCAGTGGAACGTTCCGTGGAACTTTCCGTGTCTGAAACTTTCAGTGGAACTTTCCGTGGAACTTTCCTTGTTTGAAACTTTCCGTGTCTGGAACTTTCCGTTAAACTTTCTGTGTCTGAAACTTTCCGTGTTTGAAACTTTCCATGGAACTTTCCGTGTCTGGAACTTTCCGTGGAACTTTCCGTGTCTGGAACTTTCCGTGGAATTTTCTGTGGAACTTTCTGTGAAACTTTCCGTGTCTGAAACTTTCCGTGGAACTTTCCATGTCTGAAACTTTCCGTGTCTGGAACTTTCCGTGGAACTTTCTGAGCCTGCCCCTGCAGAGCTGACAGAACCTCTGGCCCAGTGTGGCTCCTGTCCCCCAAGCACACCAGCTCAAGTACCGCATGGCATCTCTTTGCCTGCATACCTGCGTAGCCCCTTGAACGCCTACGGAGCACCGCTGGTTCAGAGGACACATCAGCACAGGAAGAGGCCACAGAGGAAGAAGAAGAGGAGGGGTGGAGGAGAGAGTTGTGTCACAACCAGTAGTAGCATTTTGGAGGCGTGGTAGCGGAACAACCTCCAACACTACTGTACCTTGTCCTGCGTCCTTTCCAGCTGCCAGCAGAGTCACCCAATTCGCCGTGAAAGATAGGTAACGTCCCTGCCCATGCCTGCTGGACCATGAGTCGGCAGTAATATGCACCTTACCCCTGACCGCCCTGTCCAGCGAGGCATGGACATTGCCTTCCACATGCCGGTAGAGAGCCGGAATCACCTTCTGTGAGAAAAAGTGGCGTTTGAGAACTTGCCACTGAGGTACCACACATTCCACAAACTCACAGAAGGGGGCAGAATCTACCAACTAAAAAGGCAGCAGTTGACGTGCTAGCAATTTAGCTAAGCTAGCATTCAACCGCTGGGCATGTGGATGGCTGGGAGAGAACTTCTTTTGGCGCTGCAGCAGCTGGGGCAGGGAAATTTGCCTGGTACAATCTGCCATTGGTGTACCGATAGTAGATTGCCTGCAAGTACTTGGCTGTGACGCACCTAATTCTACACCTTCAGTCCTATCAGTGCAGGCTTCAGAGAGGACTGAGGGTATAGTGGGGTTGGAGATCCCAGCTGATGAGGAGCAAGGAGAGGTCCGCTTTGTTCTTTGGTGTGGGTCTTTGAGGTACGCTTGCCAACGAACTGCATGGCAGGTCGACATATGTCTGGTCAAGCATGTGGTGCCCAAATGGGTGATGTTTTGGCCATGCGAGATATGCTTGAGACATATGTTGCAAATAGCAGCGGTGCAATCTGATGCACTCGTCTCAAAAAAGTCCCACAACAAAGAACTTTTGGAATAACGCTGAGAGACAGCAGCGCCCTGCACATGCGTAGCTCTGCGTTGTGATGCAGTCGGTGTGCTGCCCTTAAGCTGGCCCCTGGAGGGCATCCTGCCTCGTAGATGTGCCTGTGCCTCCTCCTGCTCCTCCTCCTCTCTCCTGTCAGGCACCCACGTAGAGTCAGTGACCTCATCATCCCCTCCCTCCTCATCACTGTAGAAAACCTGGCAGTATGCTGCAGCTGGGGAAACATGACTGCCAGATTGCTGTCTTTCTTGGGGACCCCCTCTCTCTGGGCTTACGTTACTGCCTTCCTCTAGCTGTGTACCATCTAGGCATGTAAAAAATGGAAAATTTGTTTTGTTTCGTTTTAATTCGTCATTTAATTAATTTCGTTAAGTTAGATTCGTTACATGTGTTAAATTTGTTTTCGGAATTCGTTTGTTGAATTTCGAAAAATCCGGTCGAATTTGAAAATATTTTGTCCGGATTCGATAATATTTCAATCGGATTCGAAAACAAATTCTATTCGAATCGAATTCGAAAACAATTCAATTCGAAAACAAATTCGAATGAAAATTGAAAGCAAATTTGAATCAAAATCTAAAAAATATAAATCGATTTCTAAAAAATAATACAATAAAATAGAATATAAAATAATAAAACAATAGAATGAAAATCAAAGAATAGTAAAGAACAGAATGGAATTTAGTAGAATGTAATCAAATACAATAGAATATGACCTGGCTTCTTCTATCTATCTTCTATCTATCTTCCATTTTCTGAAATTCGAAATTCGAAATTCATATAGAATGAACTCAAATTCGAATAGAAAAATATTAGAATAGAGCAGAAAATATATATATAATTATTTTTCTATTCGAATTTGAGTTCATTCTAATCTATATGAATTTCGAATTTCAGAAAATGGAAGATAGATAGAAGATAGATAGAAGAAGCCATGTCATATTCTATTGTATTTGATTACATTCTATTAAATTCCATTCTGTTCTTTACTATTCTTTGATTTTCATTCTATTGTTTTATTATTTTATTGTATTCTTTTTTAGAAATCGATTTATATTTTTTAGATTTTGATTCAAATTTGCTTTCAATTTTCATTCGAATTTGTTTTCGAATCGAATTGTTTTCAAATTTGATTCGAATAGAATTTGTTTTCTAATTCGATTCGAATAGAATTTGCTTTCGATGTTCGATCGAATTTCGCCCGCGGGTTTGCGATTCGAAAACGTACGTTCAGATTCGGTAAATTCGTTAATATTACAATTCGGGAATTCGTATGCATCCGAATGTCCGAATAATGAAAAATTTGTCCGAATTTCGATTCGGAACAAAACGAAATGCACATGCCTAGTACCATCATCAGAGCCTTCAAAACGCTTCGTATCCTCCTGCAGCATGTACACTGTGGTCAAACAGTTCGGGGGACTCCTCAGGAGCAGTGGCGGCCCGTCCATAGTGGGCGCCCGGGCGCCGCCCTCCCCTCCTGTAGTAAAAAAAAAACAAAAAACGGGCCCTTTAAGACTTTTTATTTTGCCTAAAATGTCATTTTACTTATTCTGCAGTGATGGCGGTCCGTCTATAGAGGGCGCTGCAGCGCCGCCCCCTCTGGCTCTCGCAAATAACATACATTCATGTATTGCATGAATGCATGTTATTGTTGCCAGTTGCCGCTGGTCTATTCAGATGGCCGGAACTTGGGCGCCGGTTACCTGAATAATGGCAGCTGGTTGGCTTTGCGGCTCTGATAGGCTTTCCGAGTACAGCCCTCGTCTCCCCGAATGTCTAACCTCAGAACGCACGGGGGATGCGTTCCTTGGATAAGACTGACTGAGTGTAATGCTATCTGCTCCCTCCAGCCTGCAGGGGGAGATAGACAGCGGGCAGACTTTCCTTCCTTTCTCCACTTAATCACTTGTCACTTATCACTTATCACATGATTACTGGAGAGAGGAACAAATTGCTGCCTTCAGAACTGTAAGTACATGTGAGAGGGGGGGCACGCTAATGTAATGGGGACTCTGATGTAAGGGGACACGCTGATGTAAGGGGCATGGGCGTCCGCTGAATTTTTTTCAGGGATGGGCATATAAGACCCCTTTCACACTAATGCCACGTACACACGGTCGTTTTCTGTGATGAAAAAGAACGACATTTGTAAAAACGTCATTTAAAATGATCGTGTGTGGGGAAAACTTCATTTTATGTCGTCTGAAAAACAACAAAAAAAAATTCGAGCATGCTTCAATTTTTTATGTTGTTTTTCAAAACGCCGTTTTATGTGTCATAAAAAATGACTGTGTGTGGCTAAAACGACGTTTAAAACCCGCGCATGCTCAGAAGCAAGTTATGACGCGAGCTTGAATGGAACAGAGTGCCACCGTACGTGCTGAACTTAACCGCGCGTTGCTAATGCTTTTTGGAAAACGATGGTGTGTATGCTACGTCGTTTTTTAAAATGAAGTTTGAAAAATGTCTTTTTTTTCATGCTAAAAAATGACGTTTTTTTTCATCACAAAAAACGACCGTGTGTATGCGGCATAAGGCTTTTTCTAAGTTGCAAAAAAAAGTGCCTGAAAAACACCTACCCTGCAGCCCCAGTGTGAGAGTCCGAGTGCTTTCACACTGGGGCGGTGCGCTTGCAGGACGTTAGAAAAAATCCTGCAAGCAGCATCTTTGGGACAGTGGAGCAGCGCTGTGTACACCACTCCTCCACCGCCCCCCTGCCCATTGAAATAAATGGGCACCGCTGCCAAAGCGCCTGCAAAGCGCTTTGGCAGCGGCGATACACAGTCGCATTTAACCCTGTCTTCGACCGCTAGCTGGGGTTTAAACCCCCCTCTAGCGGGCGAATAGCACCACTGAAACAATGGTAAAGCTCCCTAAAACTAGCAGCGCTTTACCGATAACGCGGCCAGCTGGCAGTTTGAAATAGCTCTTGAGGATAATTCAGCTTCACTCCATGTCCATATAAATATAACCTAGAGAATGTACATTTTTCTATACTGCAATGTATTGCAATACTTCTGTTGTGGCCTTATTTTGATCTTGATGAACATAGCCTATACTGTATGTACTGTATAGTTTTTTTTTTTTGTAAAATCTTTATTTGAGGACGGCATAGCAATACATCACAACTCATGTTGTCAGAAGCGTCTTACATCAAACAATAAGCCATCCGTTTTTGTTTTGTCAACATAACATAAAAAAAGGAACAAAGTAGACTTTGAAAAAGAGGGTGCACATAAACAATGGGACCTAATACTCACAATAGTATCACAGGGGGCCCAAGGGTCAGGCAGCGGGCTGAAAATGGAGATCACCCCAACATACAAAATACATAAATTGAAGCTTAAAATATAGGGGCGACACATCTCCAACATCTCATCAGGTAATAAAAGGGATTTTTTGGTACTCGAAGGAGGGGCAGGGACCGGAGGCCAACCCAGCCAGTCCAACGGACAACAAGTGAAACCATATATGTTGTGCAAAAAAAAAGGTAAGCCGGCCGAGTGCGCATGAGGGAAGGGGGGCCACCATGGACCTCCATCTTACCTTCCTCCCTGCAGCAACTCCAACCGACCTCCACAGCGGTCGACAGGCCTGCCCCGGGGTGGCAAAACAAGTGCCCATCCCCAGAAGGGGCCGCCGGGTCCGCTCAACCAGCCAGGGCCCCCAGCGCCCACCCCCCCCCAGCACACCAGCCACCAGGACCCTCAATGTCAGCACAATGCCAGAAGGTCTCAAGGGAACAAAGCAGAGAAGAATAGGGAAAGGAAGACAAGAGAGAGAGAGGGAGAAAGAGAGACAGAGAAAGAAAAGAAGAGATAGAGAGGAATCAGAATCAGAAGGAACGTACCTAAGGTCAGACGTCCAGCTCCTCCCCCGCACCACTTGCCGCCACCATCTCGCAATGTTAGCAGCTGAGAGAAAGCGACACCCAAGAAGGTCAAAGCAGCTTAACCAAGGGTATCACAGCAGGCTATGGGGCCCGAGGTCTTTGCTTAAGGGAGGGATCTGCCAGTTCCAACAATGCCACATCCAGACTGGAAGAGACATGTCCCGGGTCCAAGAAGTACGCCGTCCAGGCCGACCAGGTTCTAGAGTAACGCTCCCGAGTATTCCTGCAGGTGGCGATCCAGTCCTCTGCCTCCCGTATCTCACCCACCTTGCGAATCCATTCCTCCCTGCTGGGAACCTGCGGTCGCTTCCAATATATCGGAAGTAGCCGTTTCGCCGCGTTCAAAAGATGGGGCAGTAGACTGCGTTTATACTGGCTCGCCGACATGGGAGGAATGTGCAACAGAAAGTGGATCGGGGAGAAAGGGACGTCCAGGTCCAGAATTGCCTTAATCTGGGACTGTATGTCCAACCAGAATGGTCTGATCACTGGACAGTCCCACCAGATGTGCAGGAGTGTACCCCTGTGGCCGCATCCCCTCCAGCACCGGTCAGACGTGGAAGGGTAGATCCTAGCTAAGTCCACAGGCACCCGGTACCAACGCGACAATAGTTTATAGTTCGTTTCTTGGGTCTTGGATTTAATTGAGCTAGATCGGGTAAATTGATACAGTTGCGTCAGCTGGCTAGGAGTAGAAAAAGTTGTTTCCAAGTCCCGTTCCCAGGTACGGACAAATGTATAGGTTGTTTTCATCAAGATCAAAATATGGCCGCCCACAACACAGATGTATTGCAATACATTGCAATACAAAAAGATGTACACAGTGGTGTCGTGGCACAGGCACTGCTGTTACCTGTAGTTCTTCAGAGATAGGCCCAGGGCAGGCACTGGCAGCGTATTTAGGACCAGATTCTGAAAGGACTTACGACGGTGCAGCGCCATGTATGCCGTCGTAAGTCCGAATCCGACCCATCGTATCTATGCGCATGATTCTCAGAATCAGTTACGCATAGATCTCCATTAGATCTGACAGGCGTAAGTCTCTTACGCCGTCGGATCTTAACTGCATTTTTTTTTGACCGCTAGGTGGCACTTCCATCGAATTCCGCGTTGAGTATGCAAATTAGCTAGATACGCGAATTCCCGAATGTACGCGCGGCCGACGCAGTAAAGTTACGACGTTTACGTTAGGCTTTTCCCGGCGTATAGTTGCCCCTGCTATATGAGGCATAAGTGCGGCGTAACATTGTTAAGTATGGCCGTCGTTCCCGCGTCGAAATTTGAAAAAGTTACGTCGTTTGCGTAAGTCGTCCGTGAATGGGGCTGGACGTCATTTACGTTCACGTCAAAACCAATGACGTCCTTGCGGCGTACTTTGGAGCAATGCACACTGGGAAATTCCACGGACGGCGCATGCGCCGTTCCGCAAAAACGTCAATCACGTCGGGTCACAGTAGTTTTACATAAAACACGCCCCCCTGATCCAAATTTGAATTAGGCGGGCTTACGCCGGCCGTTTTACGCTACGCCGCCGCAACTTACGGAGCAAGTGCTTTGAGAATACAGCACTTGCCCGTGTAAGTTGCGGAGGCGTAACGTAAATCAGATACGTTACGCCCGCACAATTTTACGCGGCTGTATGTGAATCCGGCCCTGAGTCTCTTGTCTCAGCCACTGCACGCCACGCACCTGTGGGAGGAGCCGGCGCCGCGCCGGCCGGATCATCATAGGCACATTTACACAGGCAGAGGCAGGCTGAGGCAGCAGTCAATCACGGAACAGCCGGGTAATGGGGACTCTGCTGGTAATGGGGACTCTGCTGGTGTAAGGGGGCTGCTGGTAATGGGGACTCTGCTGGTAATGGGGCTGCTGGTAATGGGGACTCTGCTGGGGACACTGATGTAAGGGGGTGCTGTTGGTCACACTCAAAATTAAAGTGGGCCGGTCTGGATGAAGTCCAGGGATACATTTTTGTCCCAGTCCAGCCCTGCCCTCCTGTCATAGTGCGTCAATTAATGTCACGGGCGCGATGATGTCACTCGTGTGCGCGCTTCTCTTCTCTCTCTCAAATGGTTTAATTAGCTCACGGCATCACGGGTCAGGTAGAGGGCCCCTTAGCAGAATGTTGCTTAGGGCCCCAGGGAGGTCAGGATCGGCACTGAGACTGATGGCCGTCTTAGCCAATCAGGTTAGACTATTCTGGATATTGGTAACCTGATTGGCTAAAGCGTCATCGAGGGCGGGAGAAGACATCGAGGGACGTGGAAGCAGAGAGGTAAGTGCATTTTACAGGGCACAGCGGCGACAATGGGCACAGAGGCAACAAAGGGCACAGTGGCATCAATGGGTACAGTGGTGACAAAGGGCACAGTGGTGACAATGGGCACAGTGGCAACAATTAAAGGGCACAGTGACATGCACAGTGGCATCAATGGGCACAGTGGTGACAATGGGCACAGTGGCAACAATTAAAGGGCACAGTGACATGCACAGTGGCAACAATGGGCACAGTGGTGACAATTAAAGGGCACAGTGGTGACAATTGGCTCAGTGGCGACAATTGAGGGGCACAGTGGCTGCGTTTGATGGCATGGCACAGTGGTGACAATTGATGGCACAGTGGCTGCGTTTGATGGCATGGCACAGTGGTGCGAATTGATGGCATAGTGGCTGCGTTTGATGGCATGGCACAGTGGTGCGAATTGATGGCATAGTGGCTGTGTTTGATAGCATGACACAATGGTGACAATTGATGGCACAGTTGCTGCGTTTGATAGCATGGCACAGTGGTGACAATTGATGGCACAGTGGCTGCGTTTGATGGCATGGCACAGTGGTGACAATTGATGGCACAGTGGCTGTGTTTGACGGCAGGGCACAGTGGTGACAATTGATGGCACAGTGGCTGCGTTTGATGGCATGGCACAGTGGAGACAATTGATGGCACAGTGGCTGCGTTTGATGGCATGGCACAGTGACTGCATTTGATGGCATGGCACAGTGGTGACAATTGATGGCACAGTGGCTGCATTTGATGGCATGGCACAGTGGTGACAATTAATGGCACAGTGGCTGTGTTTGATGGCATGGAAAGTGGTGACAATTGATGGCTCAGTGGCTGCATTTGATAGGCACAGTGAGGCTGCAATTTTTTTTCCGTTTGCGCCCCCCAAAAAATTTGAGCACCAGCCGCCACTGCTCAGGAGGACATGGTGGGGCTAGGGAAGGAGCAACTGATCCCATTGAGCAGAGGGAAGAGGCCGTGTTGGCAGCTGCTTTGCCAGACAAAGTACCCTGAGCCTGGGTGAGAGAGGATGAGGAGGATGAGGACGGCTTGGTCATCCACTCTACCAAGTCTTCGGCATGTTGTGGCTCAACACAACCAGCTGCCGAAAAAAAGGACGAGCATGTCCCACGGCCATGTGCTGATGAGGATGCACCGTGTCCACGACCAGCACTGTTGCCTCTAGACGCAGAGCCTGCTTGCCCTCTTTTATCGGCTTGTGACTCTCTGCCTCTCCTTGTTGTCCTTCCAGACATACTATTGGCCTGCAGAGGACACAGACAGTACACCACGTGAAATTACTTGCAGCAATATACCCTGCCTGTAGTATTAATATGAGCAGATCTCTGCTTCTAGGAGTAAATATGAGAAACACCAGTTTTACGTTAGGTGCACAATTTGCAGAGGACACAGACAGTACACACACCACATAGCTTTAGGTGCACACTGCAGAGGACACAGACAGTACACACACCACGTAGCTTTAGGTGCACACGTTAAAGTACTTGCAGTAATATACCCTGCCTGTAGTATTAATATGATAAGTTTTCTGCTTCTAGGAGTAAATATGAGAAACACCAGCTTTACGTTAGGTGCACAATGTGCAGAGGACACAGACAGTACACACACCACATAGATTTAGGTGCACACTGCAGAGGACACAGACAGTACACACACCACGTAGCTTTAGGTGCAAACGGCAGAAGACACAGACAGTACACCACGTGAAAGTACTTGCAGCAATATATCCTGCCTGTAGTATTAATATAAGCAGATCCCTGCTTCTAGGAGTAAATATGAGAAACATCAGCTTTACGTTAGGTGCACAATCTGCAGAGGATACAGACAGTACACACACCACGTAGCTTTAGGTGCACACTGCAGAGGACACTGACAGTACACACACCACGTAGCTTTAGGTGCACACTGCAGAGGACACAGACAGTACACCACGTGAAAGTACTTGCAGCAATATACCCTGCCTGTAGTATAAATATGAAAAGATCTCTGCTTCTAGGAGTAAATATGAGGAACACCAGCTTTACGTTAGGTGCACAATGTGCAGAGGACAGAGACAGTACACACACCACGTAGCTTTAGGTGCACACGTGAAAGTACTTGCAGCAATATACCCTGCCTGTAGTATTAATATGATAAGATCTCTGCTTTTAGGAGTAAATATGAGAAACACCAGCTTTAGGTTAGGTGCATAATGTGCAGAGGACACAGACAGTACACACACCACATAGCTTTAGGTGCACACTGCAGAGGACACAGACAGTACACACACCACGTAACTTTAGGTGCACACTGCAGGGGACACAGACAGTACACCACGTGAGAATACTGCAGCTAGCACAATCACCTGCCTGCCTGTCAGTAAATTAGGAAGAGCGGATCTAGCTAAACTATACAGTGTATAAATATATATACAACTCCTGGGATGCATATATATCCTCTACACACTGTAACTTTAACTGACTAGCCTGCCTGCCTGCCTGCTCTATCTACCTACAAAAAATGACTCTCTCTCTCTCTCTCTCTCCCTCTCTCTCTGTCTTCTCTCTCTTAACCACCGCAACACACTACACAAGGCCGACCTGCAGGCGGCCTTTTATAGTGTGGGGCATGTACTAAACCCCCTGAGCCATAATTGGCCAAAGCCACTCTGGCTTTGGCCAATTATGGCTCTCCGTTTTTTGCAAGCTGTGCATGCTTGGCCAATCATCAGCCAGCAATGCACTGCGATGCCGCAGTGAATTATGGGCCGTGACACGCCACTCGAATTTGGCGCAAACGGCCCAAAACGTTCATATTTCGAACACGAAGCTCCTCCCTAGTGGAAAGAAGAGACTACTTTAGGTATGATGCGATGTGAGGGTCTCAGAACCATTCTATCCAGGTAAAAGATGAGATGGGGTTTCTTACTCAATAGTGCTTGCATTTCAGACTTTCTTTTGCTGAGGTTATGGCAATAAGGAAGGTTACTTTCAATGTTAGATCCCATTAAGGATGTTAACTCTATGGGGTGAAAAGGAGATCCTGATAATGCTTTTAAGACTATGGAAAGATCCCATGCTGGAAATGTTGGTTTCCTGGGAGGTTTTATTTTTAAGCAAGCCTTTAGAAATTGTATAAGTGGATCAAAAGCCCATATAACTCCCATCATGCCAATAAGTCAGAGACCTATACCTTTAAAAAGCTTGAACTTAGGCTTTTGTCCAGACCTACCTGGAGAAATTTGAGAACTTGAGAGACTTCAGGCAACAACGGTTTTCAAGATTGCTGTTGTGCAAGTTAAGTACATTTTTTCCATACTCTCCAATTACTTTTATTAGTGGTATTTTGTCTGGCTTGCAGCAAAGTAGCTACCACATTATGAGAACATCCTTGACTTAGCAGCATATCCTTCTCAATTTCCATGCCATCAAATGTTTCTCTAGTGCTGGGTGTAGAAACTGGCCCTGTGAGAGCAGATATGGCGTTACTGGAAAAGGTAATGGGTCCTCTATGCTCAACTGTAGAAGGGTTGTGAACCATGGTCTTCCTGGCTAAAATGGTATTATTGCTATAACTGTGGGAGTTGATCTTTTGAGTCTGGACTCAAATCTCACGATCGTGGGTGATGGAGGAAAGATATACCCCAGCTGGAAATTCCAAGGTTGGTGTAGGCAGCCTATCCCCTCTGCTGTCAGGTATGCACTCTTCACTAGGAACCTCTGACATTTGGCATTTCGTAGGAGTTCCAGCCAGATCGTTATTGGGAGCTCACCAAGTCTGGGTTAGGAGAGAGAAGGTTTGGTAACTTAGATACCATTTTTTGTTTGATACAAATTGTCGGCTAATTGGTTCTGTGCTGCTGGAACGTACATGGCTTTCAGATCTACTAGATGAACCTGAGCCCAGTTGACAAAAGGGTGCACCTCCCTCATTAGTGTGCGACTCCTGATGCCTTCCTGCTTTTGGATGTATGCCACCTCCATTTTGTTGTCCATGCGTAGCAAGAAACACCTCCTCCTTAGTGATGAGCTGAATGTTAGTAGATCGTGAAAAGCAGCTCTGAGCTCAAGAACATTCAAGACTATGCCCCATGACTGAAAAGGCCAATTCCCCTGAGCCACTTGATCCTGATAGTGGGCTCCCCATTCTTTCAAGTTGGCATCTAATATGACTATTTCCGGTTGGAGAGGCACTATCTATCTTTTGAGACTGTGGATTCCAGTCCACCACCATAACAAATGCTTCACCATCTTGTTAATGAAGTTCATTTAAAGCATTGATGCTCCACCCCACTGTGCTAGAAATTAATTTTGAAATATTCTCATTGAACCCACTGGACCATTGGGAAGGTGGCTGACAAGGAACCTAGACTACTCATACTGACTCTGGCTAGTAGATAAACTGCTGACAACAACTTCTTCACTATCTGAATTAGTGGCCCTATCTTCTCTTGAGGAAGTTCCACTCTGTTGGTCCGGGTGTTCAATTCCCAAAAGGACCGTTCTCTGTATTGGTTGGAGATTGCTTTTCTTCCAGTTTATTATGCAACCGAATTATTGGAGTGTGCAAATTAATATTTCTCAATGATAAATGAGAGAATCCTGGCTATCCCCTAGAAGGAGGATGTCGTCCAGATGATGATGAATTCTCAATCCTCTCTCCCTCAGGAATGCTATAACTGGCAATAGAATCTTTGTAAAAGTTCTAGGGGCAGTTGATATTCTGAATAGGAGACTCTGAAATTAAAAATGTTGGTGGTTCACCGCAAAACAAAGAAACCTTTGGAAGGCAGGATGCATGGGGACGTGAAGCCATAAAAGTAAATACAAACCGGTGCACAACATATGGACAATTACACAGCAGTAGCAGGAAAATGTGTGTATACAGTCCCTATAATAGGTTGGTAAGTTCCATATCTAAGAGAAAAGTCATAAATTTAAAAGTGATTTTAGGTGGTAGCGATTCCCAGAGTGTGTCCAAGACTCTGACTTCCTGGTTGCTTTCTTAATCCCAGCTCTCCCCTCCACAGCCATCTGGACCCCAGAAGACAGAGGCAGCCCTTGAGGATGATGATCTCCTTAACACAATCTGTGTGTTCTTCTTACATCTTGTAAATGAAATGTATCTTGTGCAATAAACCATTATTAATACTACACTTAGGTGCGCCTCCCTCTCCCTTCCTTTTCTTTGGAGACGTGAAGATAAGCGTTTTATAAATCGATAGACAGCATCCAGTCTCCTGCGTTTATTGCTAATAGGATTGACTGAAGGCTTTCCATCTTGAAGGATTTGACCTGAATTCTTCTGTTGAGACTCTTTAGATCTAGGGCTGGTCGCAGATCTCCTGTTCCCTTCTTTACCAAGACTAGTGTAGAGTAAAAGCCTCTTCCTTTTTGAGCAAATGGTACATTGCATGTTTTTGCAGCAGCTTCAGCACATACTTCACTAACAATTTTATTCTTTCTGGTGAAGACCGAAGTCTGGTTCACTGAAAATGGTCTATGGGAAGTCCTTTTTTGAATCTCCATCTGTGACCGAATTAAACGGTAGAAACTGTCCATGGGTCTTTTATGTGGTCCGCCCAAACCTGCGTAAATAGTTTGAGCCTGGTCCCCACTATTGTAGACCGGACAGGCGTACCTTGAAAGGGACTTCTTCCCGTCCCCTGCTGAGGAAGGTTTTGGCTTTTGAAGCCTAAGGAAAGAAGATTGAGTATTTCTCCAATTCCTTTTTAATTTGTTAAAGCGTGAAAGAGGACCTGGCTGATGGTGAGTGTTATGAGGCGGAAGCATTATGGGTGGAACTGCATACAGATGTGCAAATTTCAAAGTTAATTATTGGAGTTTGTTATAGACCACCCAATGTTAATGAGGAGGTGGAGACTCAGCTCCTTGCACAGATGGAAAGGGCTGCAAAGGCTGGGATGGTGATAATAATGGGGGATTTTAACTAGCCAGAAATTAACTGGAGTAATGGCACTGCTGGGACAGGTAAAGGGCAACAATTTATAAACCTATTGCAGGACAATTTTATGGTCCAGCTTATTGAGGCCCCAACTAGGAATGATGCTCTGTTGGACCTGGTAATCTTAAACCATACAGAGCGCATTACTAATGTTCAGATAAAAGAACACCTGGGTAGCAGTGACCATAACATGATTTCATTTGATGTTAGATGTAAGCAAAAACCACACACGGGAAAGATAAAAACACTTAATTTCAAGAGAGCAAATTTTCCAAGGTTGAGGGCTGCTCTCCAGGACTTAGACTCGTAGAGAATATTGGCATCAATGGGCACAGAACAGAAATGGGAATTCCTCAAAAAGACTGTTTGTGAACTCACTGCATAGTATATTCCCATGGGCAATAAGTTCAAAAGTTCGGTACAGACTTTGGGTTTTTCCCGAACCTGGACCCGAACCCGAACAATTGAAAAAAGTTTGGGTCCGGGATCGGAGTTTGGGGGAAAAAAATGCGCGTAGGTCCCCGCAAATTCAATAACCAGACCCTTTAGGTCTGGTATGGATATTAAGGGGAACCCCGCCGTCAATATAAAAAAAAATGACGTGCGGTTCCCCCTAAATTTCCATAACCAGACCCTTCAGGTCTGGTATGGATATTAAGGGGAACCCCGCCGTCAATTTAAAACAAAAATGACGTGCGGTTCCCCCTAAATATCCATAACCAGACCCGTTATCTGAGCACGTTGACCTGGCCGGCCGCAGAAAAGAGGGGGGGACAGAGTGCGGCCCCCCCTCTCCTGAACCACACCAGGCCACATGCCCTCAACATGGGGAGGATGTCCCCATGTTAATGGGGACAAGGGTCTCATCCCCACAACCCTTGCCCGGTGGTTGCGGGGGTATGCGGGCGGGAGGTTTATCAGAATCTGGAAGACCCCTTTAACAAAGGGGACCCCCAGATCCTGACTCCCCCCCCTGTGTGAAATGGTAATGGGGTACATTGTACCCCTACCATTTCATGAAGGAAGTGTAAAGTCTTGTAAAAAAAACACACACTGACACCGTAGTCCTTTATTAATAAAAAAAATAAAATAAAAAAACTCCAGCTGTGATAATCCACTCGTTCCCAGCTTCCTGCGTTGTCCTGATCCTGCGACTTCTGCCAGTGATCTGCAGCGATGAGAAGATCCTGCGTCGGGTGATCTCCGCTCCAGCGATGAGAAGATCCATCCATCCAGCGCAGCAGCATCCCCGACCTCCTCTCATCGCTGGACACAGCCCAGCGAATGACGCGACTGCAGCTGTGACATTACTTATATAGAGGAGGCAGGGCCACCCGTCACGTGACCCCGCACCCTCTGACGTACCCTCTGCTACGTCACTGGGGAAGCCCAGGAAGAGCAATTCGATGCATGCGCGAGATTTCGGGCCGCTGGTTATACGTCATAACCAGCGGACATGTCCGATGAGTCGAACTAACCATCGGACATGTCCGACGGACAAGTTTCTTAGCATGCTAAGAAACTTTTGTCCGCTGGAAACCTGTCCGCTGGGCCGGAAAACTGTCCGCTAGGCCCTACACACGGTCGGACATGTCCGCAGAAACTGGTCCGCGGACCAGTTTCAGCGGACATGTTCGGTCGTGTGTACAAGGCCTAAGGCACAGATGGCCGATCGGTTGCTGACTGAAACATACAAAAAATATAGTGAAACCCTTTTACCAGGTCTATTAGAAATGCTGAATGATGTCCTGGAGAGTGGTTGTCTACTCATTTCCATGAATGAGGCTGTTGTGGAGGTGCTCCCTAAACCGTGCAAGAACTCTTTGCAACTTAATTCATACAGACCTATCTCTCTGCTTTACTCGGATGTTAAGCACTTGGCCTGAGTACTGGCTACTAGATTTGCAGGGGTTATTACTGCTCTGGTGCATGTGGACCAGTCTGGTTTTATTCCGGCCCGGTCCACTGCATTAAATATTATAAGGCTGTTCTTAAATATTCAAATCCCAATGGAGAACCCAGGAAGCAGAGCTATTTTCTCCCTCGACGCTGCCTAAGCTTTTGACAGTGTTGAGTGGAACTACCTATGGGCAGTATTGTGCACCTAATTCAAATATATAGTACGATTTCATCAGATGTATGATTTTGATTTTGTATGATTGAAAATGTATGATTTTACATCTGATGAAATCGTATATTTGGATTCAGTATTGCACCTGGATTTTTTTGCACTTTATATGAGATTGCTTCATAT
Source organism: Rana temporaria (assembly GCF_905171775.1). NCBI lineage: Eukaryota > Metazoa > Chordata > Amphibia > Anura > Ranidae > Rana > Rana temporaria. Next base: position 159,248,389 of record NC_053489.1, on the reverse strand, counting down.
ATATTGGACTGATATAATTAATCTGCCCAGAGAACTTTTTGCACATTTCCTTTGGTTGGAAATCTGGAACTGTCATTTGCACTTTGTTTTTTTGTCATTTTTTGCACAATTGCTTGTTGCACAATTGTTGTTTGCATGTCTAATTTGTTTGCACATACAGTCCTGATCAAAAGTTTAAGACCACTTGAAAAATGGCAAAAAATCATATTTTACATTGTTAGATCTTAACAAGGTTCCAAGTAGAGCTTCAACATGCAACCAGAAGAAATGAGAGTGAGACAAAACATTTTTTTAGCATTCAATTTAATGAAAACAATTAATAAACTGAAACAGGCTGTTTTTCAGCTGATCAAAAGTTTAGGACCACATGCCTTTAAAAGGCCAAATCTGTGCAAAGATGTGGATTCATTGTCATTTTCTGGCAGGTGGTCACACGTTGTGATGGCAAAGACAAAAAAACACTCCCTTTTTGAACGTGGTCGGGTTGCTGAACTGCATAAGCAGGGTCTCTCATCAAGACACTGGACGATCCTCGACCCAAATTAAGGCCCTTACTGGTGCTGACTGCAGCCCCATAACCATCAGAAGGCATCTGAGACTGAGGGGCTTCAAAAACAAAAAACATCTTCAAAAACCTTGTCTCCTTGAAAAATGTAACCTTGATGGTCCTGATGGTTTCCAACGTTACTGGCATGACAAGCAGATCCCATCTGAGATGTTTTCTACGCACCACAGTGGAGTGGGCGCCAAAATGGTCTGGGGTGCTTTTTCCTTCAGTGGAACAATGAAGCTTCAGGAAGTGCAGGGGCGTCAAACGGCCGCTGGCTATGTGCAGATGTTACAGAGAGCATTCCTCATGACTGAGGGCCCTCGTCTGTGTGGTAACGACTGGGTTTTTCAACAGGACAACGCTACAGTACACAATGCCCGCAGGACAAGGGACTTCTTCCAGGAGAATAACATCACTCTTTTGGCCCATCCTGAGTGTTCCCCTGATCTAAATCCAATTGAGAATGGCAAGGGAAGTTTACAAAAATGGACAACAGTTCCAGACAGTAGATGTCCTTCGTGTGGCTGTCTTCACCACTTGGAGAAATGTTCCCACTCACCTCATGGAAACGCTTGCATCAAGCATGCTGAAACAAATTTTTTAAGTGATCAACAATAACGGCGGAGCTACTCATTACTGAGTTCATGTTTGGAAGTTGGATTTCTGTTTTGGGGGGGTTTAGTTATTTTTTTGGAGGTGTGGTCCTAAACTTTTGATCAGCTGAAAAACAGCCTGTTTGCCATTTTTCAAGTGGTCTTAAACTTTTGATCAGGACTGTACATATACTCTGCCACTTTATTGCTAATTTGCACAGTTGTTATTGTTGCACATTTGTGCAGGTATAATTTATTACTTGACACTGATTTTATTTATTTTATTTGTTTAATTAATTATTTTTTACATTTCGGATCATCAATTAGGATTTTATAGATAGTATATAGTTTTTGTTCATGAGACGAAGTAAGCGCCACTTTCCTTATTCCTTCCAATAGCTAGGTTCTTGCTATCCACTCACCCTCCGATGAGCAAGCAGTGGATCCAAACAGTTAATAGCATTCTTATTTGTGAAAGAAAGACCTATTACCATAGGAAATTTGAAAGCTGCAAAATGCTGGTTAAATGCTCCAGGGGTCGCTCCTCCACAACTTGTTCTTGACAGGTTACTGCAGTGTTAATTGAATGTTAGTCCCAGACCTAAAGTCACACGAGTTCCCTGGTACAATTGATAAAATAGTTAAAGGACAAAGGTCGTTATTATTCTAATATACTGTATAAGTGTATGCATTACTTCATTCCAGCCCTCTGTCTATGTTTTGTTTGTTCTTTTTGAGTTGTCAGTATAAGGCATCATTTTTGGCTATACATATGATTTTATGTATGGTAATTATACAGGAGGTATGAACAAACCTTGCATTGATAAGTAATATCTCTTGCTATTGTAGACTATTTGCTCTACTATCTGTACACTGTAGTGCCTTATGCTTTTGTTTCAATAAAAGTTACTTTATTTAAAACAAGAATGGGTAAAGGTCCACATTCCATTTGCTTTCCCTCTTGCCTCCAATACATTTTGCAAAAATCTTGAAATATCAATTAAATCTCCAAATTTTCATAACATTTTTGGGGAGATTAAAAATCTCAATTTCACTTATCTCCAGTGGCAACTACTTTGTTTCCTACAGGAATGCTACCACCCATCTCTCACTTACAGGGTGATGGAAAACATGAGACAAGCGCATTCCAGATGGTACATCCACATTAAAGGGAGTTGAAGGTCTTTTTCAATAAGTGAAAACATTTTGTTATTGGACCTAAGGACTATGGACCTGGTGATCTTCCACATCCTGGCTTCATGTACTGGCTATAATAGGGAGATATCTTACTAGAGGCTTATTCAGTTATTCCTATTTCTTACTGTCATTTGTAGTAAATGAAGAAAGAATTGTGTATTGTTCTGCCATGTTTGAGATGCCCATGAATGCTGGCAGATGAATAGTAACAAAGCCTGCCAGAAAATAGTTACCATTTATCCAGACGGAGGGTATGTAGAGCACACCCTGAACAGCTTATGTAGTTGTGGGCCAAAAACTCATGAATTTGAAGAGAAAATGTTCCAGGCCAAAGAGCCAGACGTTGCTTCTGGAAATCTGTCAACCAAAATCCAGCAATGCTTGTGTATATACACACACACAAGAACAAAGCGAATAAAATCTTTACCCACTATGCATTGTGGCTCATTTAAAAAAAATTGCAAGGAAAGTTAAAAAGTTTAGTACTGTTTAATAAAATATGAAATGAAAATGCTAACAGTAGTGATAGGGAAATGTTAGAAAATATGAAAGATGAAAGGGGAAATTATTGGAACTCAATCTGCTTTACCCCAGGATGAAACATGTGTTAATGTTTTAAATTACAATAATCTGTTTGCCAACAAAGTCAAAATCATACTTAGGAATGTTTATCCTGGCCATATAATCTTCTAAACCTCTTTCTAGGATTGACTTTGTAGCCTGTTATTGGAATATCTTTTTCTGGGACAAGCCCATTAGAATCACAGTACTAAGTTTCCTCACCAGAATGCAAGGCTCGGAGGTATGAGAATTCAACGTATTAATTGCAATGAAAATAGACTATATCACTACATTATAGTTTACTATAGGATAATCCAAGAAAGTATATTGTTAAGATAGAATATATTACTAGTGTTAATGACTATTAAATGTGATTGATGTTCTTGTTTTAAGGGGATTATCACTTTGCTAAAGGATCGATTTAATAAAGGATGGAGCCTGGGAGGGTTAGGCTTTTATTTTGGTCTGTGTACCAACTGAAGAGATATTTCCTCACTGTTTGTCCTGGTGGCTATTGAGAGAAAATCCACAATTTTGATCTGTTACTGGAACAGAAATAGAAGGGAAATCTTACAGTGGAGTACTGGTGACAATTATCTAAGCAAGGAATTCCCTCACTTTTGAAAATAATTCCTTTCCCTTCCCTTGGTTTTAAATATACACTATGGGCCAGATTCTTAAACGAGATACGACGGCGTATCTCCAGATACGCCGTCGTATCTCTGAGTTGCGCGGTCGTATCTATGCGCCTGATTCTTAGAATCAGTTATGCATAGATTTCCCGTAGATCCGACTGGCGTAACTGTGTTACACCGTGGTATCGTAAATGCATATTTACGCTGGCCGCTAGGTGGCGCTTCCGTCGAATTCCGCGCCGAGTATGCAAATTAGCTAGATACGCGAATTCACGAACATACGCCCGGCCGACGAAGTACATTTACGCCGTTTACGTTAGGCTTTTCCCGGCGTATAGTTACCCCTGCTATATGGTGGCGTAAGTGCGGCGTACCAATGTTAAGTATGGCCGTCGTTCCCGCGACGAAATTTGAAAATTTTACGTTGTTTGCGTAACTCGTCCGTGAATGGGGCTGTACGTAATTTATGTTCACGTCAAAACCAATACGTCCTTGCAGCGTATTAGGAGCAATGCACACTGGGAGATTTCCACGGACGGCGCATGCGCCGTTCATGAAAAACGTCAATCACGTCGGGTCACACAACATTTACATAAAACACGCCCCCCTGTTCCAAATTTGAATTAGGTGGGCTTACGCCGGCCGATTTACGCTACGCCGCCGCAACTTACGGAGCAAGTGCTTTGAGAATACAGCACTTGCCCGTCTAAGTTGCGGAGGCATAACGTAAATCATATACTTTACGCCCGCACAAAGATACGCGATCGTGCGTGAATCTGGCCCTATATTGTAAAAATTATTGGAATGCCTGCCTTTACATGCACATGAACTTTAATCGCATTCCAGTCATAGGGCCAGATCCACGTACCCTGGTGCATATTTCCGTCGGGCGTAGCGTACCTAAGATACACTACGCCGCCGTAACTTACTTTTTTTTTTTAATCCTCAAAGAATGTGCGCCGTAAGTTACATCGGCGTAGTGTATCTTTGGCGGCGTAAGGGCGCGCAATTCAAATCGATGTGATGGGGGCGTGTTTTATGTAAATACGTCGTGACCCGACGTAAACAACGTTTTGTTTTTAACGGCGCATGCGCCGTCCGTGGGGGTATCCCAGTGCGCATGCTCGAAATTAAACCGGAACAAGCCAATGCTTACGATGGTGACGTCATTCTACGCAAATCCCTATTCGCAAACGACTTACGCAAACAACGTAAAAAATTCTAAATTTGACGTGGGAACGACGGCCATACTTAACATTGAGTACGCCTCATATAGCAGGGGTAACTATACGCCGGAAAAAGCCGAACGCAAACTACGTAAAAAAATGCGCCGGCCGGACGTACGTTCGTGGATCGCCGTATCTAGCTAATTTGCATACTCGACGCGGAATTCTACGGAAACGCCACCTAGCGGCCGCCGGAAAAATGCACCTAAGATCTGACGGCGTACTAAGACGTACGCCTGTCGGATCGAGCCCAGATGCAGTCGTATCTTGTTTTGTAGATACAAAACAAAGATACCACGCGGGAACTTTGAAATTACGCGGCGTATCAATAGATACGCCGGCGTAATTCTTCTGTGGATCTGGCCCTTAGTCTATAGGGTTCAATATTGAATTGGCCCACCCTTCGCAACTTCAACAACTTAAACTCTTCCGGGAAGGCTGTCCACAAAGTTTAGGAGTGTGTCTATGGGAATGTTTGACCAATGACCATTCTTTCAGAAGCACATTTGGGAGGTCAGGCACTGATGTTGGACGAGAAGGCCTGGCTCGCAGTTTCTGCTCTAATTTATCCCAAAGATATTTTGTCGGGTTAAGGTCAGGACGTCAAGTTCCCCCACCCCAAACACTCTTATCCATGTCTTTATGGACCTTGCTTTGTGCACTAGTCCAAACTATTGTGTAGAGGGGGGATTATGGTGTGGGGTTGTTTTTCAGGGGTTGGGCTTGGTCCCCTAGTTCCAGCGAAGGAAACTCTTAAGGCGTCAGCATACCAAAACAATTTGGACAATTTCACACTCCCAACTTTGTGGGAACAATTTGGGGATGTTCTCCTCCTTTTCCAACATGACTGCGCACCAATGCACAAGGCAAGGTCCATAAAGACACAGATGAGCAAGTTTGGGGTGGAGGCTGACTGGCCTGCACAGAGTCCTTCACCTTTGGGATGAATTAGAGCGGAGATGGCGAGCCAGGCCTTCTCGTTCAAAATCAGTGCATGACCTCCCAAATGCGCTTCTTGAAGAATGGTCAAACATTTCCATAGACACACTCCTAAACCTTGTGGACAGCCTTCCCAAAAGAGTTGAAGCTGTTATAGCTGGAAAGGGTGGGCCAGCTCAATATTGAACCCTACAGACTTAGGCCCCATACACACGATAGAATCCATCCGCTGAAAAATCCCAGCGAATGGGTTTGAGCGGATAGATCCTATGGTGTGTACACTCCAGCGGATCTATTTCCGCGGATATTTATCCCCTGGGATGGATTCCAGCAGATAAATATTTGCTGACATGCTAAACAAATCTATCTGCTGGAATCCATCCCAACGGATGGATCCGCTGGTCTGTATAGACTCACCGGATCCATCCGTCCGAAGGGATCCCCGCATGCGTCGCAATGATTCGACGCATGCGTGGAATTCCTTATATGACAGCGTCGCGCACGTCGCCGCGTCATAATCGCGGCGACGGCGCGACACGTCATCGCCAGAGGATTTCGGCGCGGATTTCAATGCGATGGTGAGTACACTCCATCGCATGGATATCCGCTGAAATCCTCGAGAGGATTTATCCGCGGAAACGGTCCGCTGGACCGTATTCGCGGATAAATCCTCTCGTGTGTATGGGGCCTAAGACTGAGACACCATTAAAGTTCATGTGCATGTAAAGGCAGGCCTCCTAATGCTTTTGACAATATAGTGTACTTTAAAGGACATCTATACTTTCAGAAAAAGTACATCATTTTGGACTGCAACCTCCTTAGATAAAGGACCCCTCACCCCAATTGCATACTTACCTAAATTGGACAGCTCTGGGCAATGGGTATTTTCAAAACCTCAAAACAAAATCCTGTTTCCCCCCGCCGTGTCTGCATAATCAACCTCTATAGGGACATTTGTGAAATCTAATATCTTCAACTCTTGTGAAACTTTCTTGTGTGGATGAATTAACACACATTTTTCCAAATTAACAAAATTTTTTATACATTTATTTTTATCTAAGATTTTTTTAGTTTTTCTATGTAGATATGTTGGACTAAAGTGGACCCTACATACCTCTAGTAGTGAGCATGCTCACCATGAGGAGGGGCATCTAACAAGAGGACAAGCCTGTTGCAAGCTGTGTGTCTTCTCTCATCCCGGACGGACTGGGAAATAGAATGTCAATTATTGCCGGTGTGAGTCAGTGTTCAGCCTGACGAGAAGGAGGTGGCGCTAGGTTACACTGCACGTCCGCCGATGACACTGAATGTATCACAGCGCCAGGGGATTAGGCTGCAGACATAGACTCGAGTTAAAGCCGAGAAGGGGATTTTCAGCACAAAGAAATATGCTGAAAAAAACGGCTTATACTCGAGTATATACGGTACTTGTTATTTGCTACTATGCATTAATCTACAAAATGTACTATGACTGTACACTGCAGGTGAGCTGAATAACATGTTGGCTATTACTGTAGCAGTCACGTCTCCCTAGTAGAGTTCCCTTTTCTGTCCCTATTTTGGAATATCATGCAGTTGGAGTAGTTTAAAACAAACTGTAGATGGTCCAGATTCCCTGGGCGAGAGGCTCTATCTATCTATCTATCTATCTATCTATCTATCTCAGGGCCGGCGCTAGGCATAGACAAGTCAGGCGGCTGACTAGAGCGCCAGGGTAGGGGGAGCGGCAAAATCCAGATCCCCAGCCACTCGCTGGGGATCATAATCGCGGCGAGAGGCTCTATCTATCTATCTATCTATCTATCTATCTATCTATCTATCTATCTATCTATCTATCTATCTCAGGGCCGGCGCTAGGCATAGGCAAGTCAGGCGGCTGCCTAGAGCGCCAGGGTAGGGGGAGCGGCAAAATCCAGATCCCCAGCCACTCGCTGGGGATTCGGATCATTAAAATACCTCCTGGACCTGCATTTTTTTTAAAACATGCCTTATGGCGCCAGCCGCCAGGCTAGGGGGCGGTTGCGCCTGTGGAGACATCACCTCCACAGCGCTTTTCTTAGCCTGCAGTGCCGACCGTAGCAGCGGCAGTGAGATGAGGGGAGAGAGCCGGGACAGCAGCTGGCCGGAAGTGCTGCTTGATTGATGGTGGTCGGTGGAAGATGAAGCAGCCAGGGCGGGTGAGATGGTGTCTGAAGCCCTGCATGCAAATCCGGGCTTGCCGCGATGTCCGATTCCCCCCCCCCCCTCTCCTCCTGGTTGCTTGGGGATCTGTAGTGAGAAGAGGAGACAGACGGGCAGCAGCGTGGTTCATTAGGTACATTAGTTTAAGCACAGGCAGGACGCTCAGTGCTGCAGCATTCTGCACCCAGTCACAATAATTAAAAAATGTACTCTGCTTTTAAGTTTACTGTGCATTGCACTGTGTACAGAATGGGGACTGGTTTGTGTGTGTGTGGGGGGCAGATATATATATTTGTGTGTGTGGGGGGGGCAGAGTGGAAACTGGTGGGGGGGCAGAGATGTGCAGGGGGGTACAGAGTGGGAACTGGTGTGGGGGGAAGATTTTCAGGGGGTACAGAGTGGGAACTGGTTGTGGGGGGGCAGATGTGCAGTGGGGTACAGAGTGGGAACTAGTGTGGAGGGGGGCAGATGTGTGGGGGAAACATATGTGCAGGGAGGTACAGAGTGGGAACTGGTGTGTATGTGGGGGAGGGGGGACAGATGTGCAGGGGGTACAGAGTGGGAACTGGTGTGGGGGGGGAGACGGGTGTGTGTGTGGGGGGGGGCTACAGAGTGGGGGGAGACAGGTGTGTGTGTGGGGGGGGTACAGAGTGGGAACTGGTGTGGGGGGAAGACAGGTGTGTGTGTGTGGAGGGGTACAGAGTGGGGGGGAGACAGGTGTGTGTGTGTGTGTGGGGGGGGGGGTACAGAGTGGGAACTGGTGTGGGGGGGAGACAGGTGTGTGTGTGTGTGGGGGGGGGAAAGAGTGGGAACTGGTGTGGGGGAGTACAGAGTGGGAACTGGTGTGGGGGGTTCAGAGTGGGGGGAGACAGGTCTGTGTGTGTGGGGGGGGGCGTACAGAGTGGGTACTGGTGTGTGGGGGGGGACAGATGTGTGGGGGAAACATATGTGCAGGGAGGTACAGAGTGGGAACTGGTGTGTATGTGGGGGGGACAGATGTGCAGGGGGCACGGATGGGGAGCGAATGGCATGTGCGCGGAGGGGGGCGTCAAAATGAGGCTTCGCCTAGGGTGTCAAAAATCCTTGCACCAGCCCTTATCTATCTATCTATCTAGGAACAAGGAACACCTGGCCTCTTACTACTTCTCTTCCCTAACATCCCCTGCCACCCCTTTACCCGCTTTCTCTTTCTTCCCCTCCCACCCATTTTGCTGCTTTCTTTTTCTTCCCTTCCCCCTATACCTGGCTTTGCCATGGGCGTTTTATTATTCAGATATTTGAATATCCTTTTATGCATTATCCGAGTATCACTGTTCCCTGTCTGGGTCGGGTTGGCCATCAGGATGCCCAGCTTCTAAATATATTGTTGTGGGCTATAGAGTTGCACAGCTTTAAGTTTGTTCTGAGGCTTCCATGCCGCTACTCATATGCCTTATTGTTATGTGTGCCCATATTAACTATGTCTTGCCTAGCCTGTTGGCTTATGGATCTAAATGATGTGTCCCTCTTGGTTATTGTCAATTGATAAATACTGCATTTTTACTTTTTGTTTACCTGACTGTAAACTGCAACTTAAAAAAAAAATGAATTCCCAAAACATAAAATGAACTGTAGATTAAAAAAAATACAATGGCAAATCTGTGACACTTATGGATGTGGTATTTGGTATTTCCCACGCTCAGATGTCACTGCTAGTGATTAAGTCTGTAGGCAGGTGCAGTCTGCTTTCTCCACTGCAGGTGGCACTCCTCTGCAGAGACACTGGAGTTAGAGGGGAAGTCAAGAGGAAAACAGTTCCTCCATGGTTTCCAATTGGATGCTGCCACCCTATGTGACACTTGCAGCCATCTTGGACCAGGCAGAGCCTATTTAAGGTCATGTCTCCCAGGTTTGGCATGTATTTGCGAGTTAGTAAAATATGGACAGGTAACCCTGTTCTTCTGTCTGTAACTAAACACAGTAATGCAACACTTTCTCCCTGGTGTGGAGAAAGCCTCTTGAGGGGGGAGGGGGCGAGCAGGAGGGTCAAGACACTCTCTACTTTGCAGATAGAGAAATGAGCTGTGTGTAAGTGGGCATCCTAACACTCCTGCTCGCCCCCTCAAGAGGCTTTCTCCACACCAGGGAGAAAGTGTCGCATTACTGTGTTTAGTTACAGACAGAAGAACAGGAAGTGAGGATTTCTCAGAAGAAATAAGGACATTTAAAAGCAAAATCCAAGGATGAGGTAAGTGAAGGAGGACTGCACTAAGGTAAAGGAAGCTATTTAGGGGGGAAAAAATTACCTTTACAACCCCTTTAACCTGAATGTGAAGTGGTACATCTGTACAATGTATTGAACCTACTGCAGCAAAACCTACATTTACAAAGAACACAGCTGTTGTTTAAATTGCCAGTAAACTATGGCTGGATATTTATTCATCTATATCAGACACTTAATCCTAAATGCGACCCTGGTATAGATGTTAATAGGGGACACAACACAAAAAGCAATGTGGGGTTCCCCCTAAAAATTCACGCCATACCCTTATCTCTGATAAGGATCTGGTATGGATGTGGACACCCCATGAAACCACCCCTCCCCCCCCCCTAAATTTCAGCCTGAATGGATTTATATGGGTTTTAGGAGGGGAGACCCATGCAACAAACAAAAAAACATGTGGTTTACCCCAAATTCCATGCAAGGACCTTATCGGAGCATGTAGCCTGTTAGGCAAGCTTGGCCCCCCTTATGAACTATACTAGGCCACATCTCCTCATCATGGGAAGGTTACCTAGCCTGGAGGATCTCTCTGTCAAAGCATTTTATATTGATAAGGACAAGTGGCTTTTTCCCACAACCCTGGCTCAGTTGATGTAGAAATCTGTGGGTATTGGAGCTTATTGGAATCTGCAAGGAGACCCCCAGATTCCATCACCCCCATGTGAATAAGTAGTGGGTATCCCCCTCTTATTTATTGTACCCTATTATTAGGATTTACTAGGCAGTAATTGACAAGCTCTTGTCTTTAAATGATAAGTTCACTTTTACAGAAAAATCTGTATAATGAACTTACACAGGTCCCCCTCCTCCCAGTCCCGCTGACCTGGACCGTGGAAATTTCCCTTTCTAGGCCCCTGTATATCCACACCAGGAGTCCGGGGCTTAGAAATCCTCTCTGCAGCCACACGTCTTCTCCATAGCTGACAGGACGGGCTATGATGATTGGTCAGCGACATCCATGTGACGGCGCTGATCAATTAGAAAGCTCCAAAGCGTCCCTCCTGTACATTCAGCTCAAAAGGTTTCTAAGCTCCCAATTCCTGGTGCGGATATACCGGGGCTTAGAACCGGAGAACTTACCGTTTAAAATGTACTGGCCTACATTAGGACCTTTTGTGACCTGTCCCCAGATCCAGCCCTGTATATAGTATTGGAAATGACATGCATTCTAATTTTTCCAAAAAAAAAAAAAAAATCCTTTTTATGCTTTAGAAAAATGGCAAGCTGACGGTGGTCCACTGCATAAAAATCTTGCACTAGGGAAATTAGACAAAAATGAAATAAAAACTCAATCTGTCAGGTTTTGTGATTTTTTTTTTCTAACAATATATTCTCTTTTGAATACATCATAAACTTTCCAACCACAATTGCTTGGAGGTGCCTTTGAAAGACATGTATCCTTGAATTCATTTTGGCTGTATTCTGCTTCCACAGTAGGAGGTACAGGCATCACTCCTAGACATGGGCGGGACACTGGCATGTCCTCCTCTTAAAATATATTATACCCGGTGTAATTTACACATGAAAAGGTCTCTTTGTATTTAATCAAGGCAATAGGGAGAGAATTAACCACTCTGTATTTTGAAAGGAACCAGGAAGTGGTAGAAGTAATACAGCTGGAATGTAATTTTTTTCCAAGGACATGGCAGATCTTATTCTGAAATAACGTAAATCATTGGCATTTGTGTGCTGGATTTTCTAAAATGTTTGTACAAAGAAAACATTGGTAAGTCTTCAGAGGCATGGTACTTTTAAAGTGAAAAAATATACGGACCACACTGAATACCTGTAGATTCAGTCTATTCTTTTAAAAAATAAATAAAGGTATTTTTTTATAAAATTTTGCAACAAAAAGTATTAATTAATACAAGTGAAAACAAATTAAAGAAAAGGGGTGGGAATAGGACCTAAAGGTGTCCTTACCTACAATTAAGGAGAAGGAACAGACAGCGGTTTAACCTGATATAATCTTTATTCAAAAGGTGTAGAAAAAGTTATTTTGGTTCAAAAAGGCATAGACAATAGGAAATTGCACACAGTCAAAGTGACAATGTTGTCAATTAAAAACACATGCCCATGAGCTCAGCCATGCCAACATCTTCCGCGTGTGTAAGTCGAACCAATTCAAGTGATGTGATAACTTATATTGATGTATAGATGTAGGACAAGGTGAGTCCTGAGAAACCTCAGTGGCACACACTGGTATTCAGTCTTGTGCTTCACCGTGGAAATCCATGTTCCCTACATTTCAACTATCTATATCATTCCAAAAATCTACAAATCCTTAAAGCGGGGGTTCACCCTATCGACGGGAAATTTTTTTTTTTTTTATTTTACCTTAAAATCAGGCATTGTAGCGCGAGCTACAGTATGCCTGTCCCGAATTTTTTACCCCCGTACTCACCTTGTAGTCGTCCATCGAAGATACCGGGGAATGGGCGTGCCTATGGAGACGGAGGATGATTGACGGCCGGCTCTGGCGCGTCACGCTTCTCCGGAAATAGCCGAAATAGGCTTGGTCTTCACGACGCGTGCGCATAGCCTGTGCGCAGGCGCCGTGAAGAGCCGAGACCTACTCCGGCTGTCTTCGGGGAGAGTGACGTGCCAGGGCCGGCCGTCAATCATCCTCCCTCTCCATAGGCACGCCCATTCCCCGCGGGAGCCGAAATCTACGATGGACGACTACAAGGTGAGTACGGGGTTAAAAAAATCGGGACAGGCATACTGTAGCTCGCGCTACAATGCCTGTCTCGATGGTAAAATGTGTCGGGGGGGGTGAACTACCGCTTTAACAAGCCCATCTGGTAGGTCAATTGTTTCTGCCATTAAGGACCTTCTCAAAAGGATTGGGAGATATCTAGACGCTCTACTAAATGAAATTGTTGTTGAATTACCCTCATGTGTCAGGGGTCCTTTTGGTGGGTATAGCCATAGAGTCTTTCTATACTTCTATACCGCATACATGAGGCCTCGATGCAGCAGCACATATCCTCGACCAAAAGTTCCCCCGAATGGGTCTCAAAACAAGTTTATTTTTTTATTTATCAAGTGTTTTCCCAGTGATCATCACTCAAGTCCTGCTTAAACCTGCTGGTGACTTGTGCTTCTTTGTGCCCTATACCCACTGTAGCTGTCATGGACCTGCCACCTAAGGGTTAATAGTGCAGACTGATTTCAATGATTAGCAACAGGCTGCCTTATTTAAACACCTCAGCAGCACTGTGTCTTCGCTGCCTTATCTGCAGTTCATACCTGTTCCCGTGACTTCCTGTGATCTGATCTGTTTCCTGTGCTTGACTCGGCATGTTTGACTACGATTGATCTCTGATATCCTGATCCCGGCCTACCTTGTAACCACGCTCAGCTCTACACTGCTTGATATCCTGTTGCCGAACTTGCCTGTATCCTGACCATTCTCTGCTTGTCGTCTATACCTACATCTGGTCTGTTACCAAACCCAGCTCGTCTGACTAGGTATTCAGTGTCTCCCCAGCCAGTGCACCTACCAGCCTGCTTCCTGTTTCCTGCTGCACCAGCTGAACTGACAAGACCCAAGACGAACCAGGCACCCATACACCGCCAGGCTCTTGCGGCCACTGTTGCAACACCGGTGGCCCTTGAGCCGGGGTTGTACGAGAAAGCCTTCCCATTGCACGTTAGGCTCACCCGGCAGGTACGTAACAGTAGCATCTCCAGGGGTCTAGTGCACTTAGCAAGGGGAGCCGCTCTCAGCATCTCCGGCCTCGGAAAAGTCCTTGACACCTACATTATGAGCCATTGCTTACCTTTCATGTGATTGACAGTGCTGCATTTTTGTCCACCTCTTGATTTATTTGGGAACTATCAGCAAGCCACCCTGGCTTTGGCCAATTATGGCTCTCTATGCTTACGGCGCTGTGATTGGCCAAGCATGCGGGTCATAGTGCATGCTTGGCCAATCATCAGCCAGCAATGCACTGCAATGCCGCAGTAAATTATGGGCCGTGACGCGCCACTCGAATTTGGCGCTCGTGGATACACATGTTTTGTTTACTGTTTGAATGTGAGTACCTTGTATACTTTTGATGCAATAAACGCAATTGTAGTTAAAACATATTACACTATCCTGGGATTCCTTTTACCTTCCCTGCTATCATATATGCACAGCATCCGGAGACCCCTTACACCACAGAAGTAACAGCCGCTCCCCACAACCAGGGACCACATCCAGGGATTACCCAAGACACCATCCAGGCAGGCTGGATTACACTGGATACACTCAGGCTTTTCTTATATGCTGTAACCTCACAGCAGTGAGGTAAGGGGCCATCCATTTACCTTAGCAGAAGGCACTGAAGAGCCATCACTCTGCAAATTTGCACCTTAGTAGAAGGCACTGAAGAAGCCATCACCTTGCACCAGGGGCGTTGCTAGGTGCCAAAAAGACCAGTGGCTTCAGCCCGAAGCCAAGCCAACGCTGTGTCATGGTCTTACCTCTCTGCAGGCTCCTTTCATCTGACATGTGCTGGCGGCCATATTGGTTCCTGGGCTTCTTATAACTTACCACACCCTGCGGCTCCTCCTTCCCACTGGGAGGAGCTGGATGCCTTGCATATATATATAGGAGGTCTGTTCCTTCAGTTCCCTGCTTGGTTCTCTTGTATACACATGCTCCTGAGATTGTGCTGTTGCTTTTGGTTACCGACCCGGCTTCCACGGACTATCCTTCTGGCTCCCGATCCCTGGCTTCGTTCGGACTACCCTTCTGGCTCCTGATCCCTGGCTTTGTTCGGACTATCCTTCTGGCTCCTGATCCCTGGCTCCGGTGGAAGACTCTGCTTACTGTTTGATCATCCGTTTGGACTTTAACCTTGCTGTTTGGTTTTTAATAAAGCCTTCCTATTTCATTTATCTGTTGTTGTACGTCTGATTCATGCTTCCGTGACATTAGGACCAAGCCATGAATTCTGACGGTACAGGGCCACCTTCGCTACCCATGCTGGTTGCCAGACTGGATCAGCAGGATCACCTGCTGGGTCAGTTCGCTCAGGCGTTGCAAACCCTGCTTGCACGCACGGCTCATCTCGCTCCCATTGCCGATAGGCCGGTTGTCGCTCCTGGGTCCGCTCCTACTGCCGCTCCGGTTGTTGCGCCAGAGTCTACCCCGACACCTGTTGTTGCGCCTGCGGTGTCTCGGGGTATGACCGGTTCTGCCCCCCTTCCGCAGCGCTTTGGGGGAGAGCCAACTCAGTGCCGAGGTTTCCTTAACCAAGTGGGCATTTATTTCGAGTTGCTGCCACATGCCTTTCCTACTGAGAGATCAAAGGTGGGCTTCTTGATCTCGCTACTCTCGGACAAGGCCTTGGCCTGGGCCAGCCCCTTATGGGAGAACAACAATCCGGTGGTTGCCGAGTTTTCCGGTTTTGTTGCTTCTCTTCGAAAGGTATTCGATGTACCGGCTCGCTCTGCCTCTGCTGCGAAGCTCCTTATGTCCGTCAGACAGGGTTCACGATCGTTAGCCGAATACGCCATTGAGTTTCGTACCCTGGCAGCAGAGGTGGGCTGGAATAATGAGGCTCTGGTCGCTGCTTTCTCCCATGGTCTCTCGGATGCCTTGAAGGATGAGGTTGCAGCTAAGGACCTACCAGTGGAGCTCGAGGCTCTTATTTCTTTCCTGATATTGATTAACACCAGACTCAGGGAGAGACCTTCCTTTAAGGAGAGCCTGCGGAGGGCTCCTAACAGATTGGCGCCTACGTTTGCTGTCCCACCCGTGCCTCCCTCTCCTCCCACGCCTCCTGGAGTTGACTTGCCTGGGGGTGAACCCATGCAGCTGGGGTTTGCTCGCCTGTCCAAGGGGGAGAGGGCATTCCGGAGACGTGAGGGCCGATGCATGTACTGTGGTCTCGGTGGGCATTTTCGGTTGGCATGTCCGAACCGTCCGGGAAACGCTCGCACCTGAGATCCTGTCGGGGGCAGATCTTGGGTGGAGTCTCTTCGTCCCTGGTTTCCCGTGCTGATAAACCACTGATCACCGTTGTTCTCTCCTGGGTCGGGGGCTCGGTGATGACCCAGGCATTGGTGGACTCTGGTGCTGGTGGATTTTTCATTGATAGTAAGTTCGCTGCCGCCAACTCCATTCCTCTGCAGGCTCGAGTTTCCCCGCTGGTTCTCGAGGCGATAGAGGGCAGACCCCTCCAGCCGTCGCACGTGACTCATGAGACCCTTCCAGTGGGGATAGCCATTGGGGCCGTTCACAGGGAGTCGGCCTGCCTTCAGGTCATTTCGTCTCCACACTCGGTGGTCTTGGGGTACCCCTGGCTCCAGAAGCATAATCCGACTTTCGATTGGAGATCGGCCGAGATCCTCTCGTGGTCACCACAGTGTGGGGCTAGTTGCATCCTTGGGCCTGTCAAGTTGTTGTGTACCTCCTCGGACTCTGTGTTGCCTCCTGAATACGAGGGGTACCGGGATGTATTCGATAAGGTGCGCGCTGGGTTCCTACCCCCGCATCGCCCTTACGATTGTGCCATAGATTTACAACCTGGTGCCGTTCCTCCTCGTGGCAGGGTCTATCCGATGTCGGTTGCGGAGAATGAGGCCATGGAGGAGTACGTGAAGGAGGCGCTTTCCCGTGGTCACATTCGCAAATCCTCGTCCCCGGCAGGGGCTGGATTTTTCTTTGTGAAAAAGAAGGGCGGAGAGTTGAGGCCTTGCATCGACTATAGGGGCCTTAATCGCATCACGATCAAGAACGCATACCCGATACCCTTGATTTCCGAGTTGTTTGATCGCCTGAAAGGGGTCACGGTCTTTACCAAACTCGACCTGAGGGCGGCATATAACCTGGTAAGGATCAAGGCTGGTGACGAGTGGAAGACCGCGTTCAACACCAGGACCGGTCATTATGAATCCTTCGTTATGCCCTTTGGGTTGTGCAATGCGCCCGCAGTCTTTCAGGAATTCATCAACGATGTTTTCCGTGACCTGTTGCAGCAGTGTGTGGTGGTCTATTTGGATGACATCTTGGTATATTCTGAATCCATGGAGGCCCACATTCTGGATGTCAAGCGAGTGTTGCAACGGTTACGAGAGAACAAGCTGTTCGGTAAGCTTAAGAAATGCGAATTTCACCGGTCCCAGGTAACCTTCTTAGGTTACATCATTTCCGCGGAGGGGTTCTCCATGTACCCTGAGAAGGTTTCGGCTGTCTTACAATGGCCCCAGCCCAGTGGTCTTCGTTCCCTGCAGCACTTTTTGGGCTTCGCCAATTATTATCGGAAGTTCATCAGGGACTTCTCCATGCTGGCCAAGCCTCTCACGGAAGGGCAGTAATTCCCAGGTCTGGCCGGCCGAGGCCATCCGGGCTTTTGAGGCTCTAAAATCTGCCTTTGTGTCGGCTCCAATACTGTCTCATCCCAACACTGGGTTGCCCTTTGTTCTCGAGGTGGACGCGTCTGAGACGGGAGTAGGCGCCCTTCTGTCTCAGCGTCGGACTCCAGAGGGTCCTCTGCTTCCCTGTGGGTTTTACTCCCGGAAACTGTCTCCCGCGGAGTGCAACTACCAGATTGGTGACAGAGAGTTGTTGGCCATCGTGCAGGCTCTCAAAGGGTGGAGGCATTTGCTCGAGGGTTCGGTGGTTCCGGTTCTCATCCTGACGGACCACAAGAATCTGACTTACCTTTCTGAGGCCAAGAGATTGACTCCACATCAGGCCAGATGGGCTCTGTTCCTGTCACGTTTTAATTATGTGGTCTCCTACCTACCCGGTTCCAAGAACGTCAGGGCAGATGCCTTATCACGTCAATACTCTGAGCTGTCCAGGGAGGAATCGATACTGACTTCGGTCATACCTCCTAATCAGATCCTGGCCGCCATTCGCACCAGCCTGACCTCTCCCCTTGGAGAGCAGATTTTGGCGGCTCAATCTGGTGCTCCCTTTGGGAGACCCAACGGCAGATGTTTTGTGCCTGAGGAGTTGCGCACTCGGTTGTTGCGAACCTACCATAACTCCAAAACCGCGGGGCATCCTGGAAAGAATCAGCTGTCCTGGGCTGTTTCACGTTTGTTCTGGTGGCCTTCTCTACGTTCTGACATCGCCGCATATGTAGCGGCATGCTCTGTTTGTGCCCAGAGTAAATCCCCTCGGCACCTTCCGTTGGGCCTTCTGCAACCCATCGCCACTGGGGAGCGCCCATGGTCACACCTTGGGATGGACTTCATTGTGGACCTTCCTGCATCCCGAGGCCATACGGTCATTCTCATGATTGTGGATCGGTTTTCCAAAATGTGCCACTGTGTTCCTCTCAAGAAATTACCCTCTGCACAAGAGTTGGCCACGGTTTTCGCCAGGGAGGTCTTCCGGTTGCACGGTTTGCCCAAGGAGATAGTGTCGGATCGGGGAAGTCAGTTTGTGTCCAGGTTCTGGTGCGCCTTTTGCTCCCAGTTGGGGATTCATCTCTCCTTCTCCTCGGCCTACCACCCTCAGTCCAATGGGGCCAAAGAACGGTCCAATCAGGCCCTGGAGCAATTCCTTCGTTGCTATGTCTCCGATCATCAAGACAATTGGGTTGACCTTCTGCCATGGGCTGAGTTTGCCAGGAACACGGCGGTGAACTCTTCCTCTGGGACGTCTCCCTTCATGGCCAATTATGGGTTCCAACCTGCCGTGTTACCGGAGTCATTCTCTCCCCAGGATATTCCGGCTGTGGAAGATCACCTTTCCGCTCTACGTGCTTCTTGGGTACAGATCCAGAGGTCCCTTGAGGTCTCTGCGCAGCGCCAGAAACTCCAGGCTGATCGCAGACGGGCGCCTGCTCCTTCCGACCAGGTCGGAGACCGCGTATGGTTGTCCACTCGCAACCTCAACCTTCGAGTGCCCACTCCTAAGCTGGCTCCTCGCTTTGTTGGTCCCTTCCGAGTGCTTCGCAGGGTAAACCCGGTTGCCTATGCCCTTGCGCTCCCACCTGGTATGCGGGTCTCCAATGTGTTTCATGTTTCCCTGTTGAAACCACTGGTGTGCAATCGCTTCACCTCCTCGGTTCCTCGGCCTCGTCCGGTCCAGGTGGGCGATCATGAAGAATATGAGGTGAGCGATATCCTGGACTCACGCTTGGTCCGCGGCCAGGTGCAGTTTTTGGTCCACTGGCGTGGTTATGGTCCAGAGGAACGTTCCTGGGTTCCCTCCGCAGATATCCGTGCTCCTGCCTTGCTCCGAGCCTTCCACGCGCGCTTCCCCCAGAAACCGTTTTTTGCGCCGCGGAGGAGGGGCCCTTGAGGGGGAGGTACTGTCATGGTCTTACCTCTCTGCAGGCTCCTTTCATCTGACATGTGCTGGCGGCCATATTGGTTCCTGGGCTTCTTATAACTTACCACACCCTGCGGCTCCTCCTTCCCACTGGGAGGAGCTGGATGCCTTGCATATATATAGGAGGTTTGTTCCTTCAGTTCCCTGCTTGGCCCTCTTGTATACACATGCTCCTGAGATTGTGCTGCTGCTTTTGGTTACCGACCCGGCTTCCACGGACTATCCTTCTGGCTCCCGATCCCTGGCTTCGTTCGGACTACCCTTCTGGCTCCTGATCCCTGGCTTCGTTCGGACTATCCTTCTGGCTCCTGATCCCTGGCTCCGGTGGAAGACTCTGCTTACTGTTTGATCATCCGTTTGGACTTTAACCTTGCTGTTTGGTTTTTAATAAAGCCTTCCTATTTCATTTATCTGTTGTTGTACGTCTGATTCATGCTTCCGTGACACGCTGGGGGTATGTGGGCGCGGCCGGTGGAGTGGCGCAGGGTGACCTACCTGACACATACCCAGACCTACGTGAGTGTGTCTATGTGTCAGTACACACTGACATAACCTGCATACACTGACCTGACTACACTGACCTGACCTGCGTACACTGACCTGACTACACTGACCTGACCTGCATACACTACACTGACCTGACTACACTGACATGCATTGCATACACTACACTGACCTGACCTGCATACACAATCACTGACCTGACCTGACTACACTGACCTGACCTGACTACACTGACCTGACTACACTGACCTGACTACACTGACCTGACCACACTGACCTACATACACTGACCTGACCTGCATTACATACACTTACCTGACTACACTGACCTGCATTGCATACACTGACCTGACCTGCATTGCATACACTGACCTGACCTGCATACACTGACCTGACCTACATACACAATCACTGACCTGACCTGCATACAGTATATTGACCTGACCTGACTACACTGACCTGACTACACTGACCTGACTACACTGACCTGACCTGCATACACTACACTGACCTGACTACACTGACCTGACTACACTGACCTGACCTGCATACACTACACTGACCTGACCTGACTACACTGACCTGACCTGACTACACTGACCTGACTACACTGACCATATTTTACAAGTGATTTCAGCGACATCGCCACAATCACTTTTTAACGAGCGAGCGGATTCCCCCACATTTAGTCCTGCTAGAAAGCAACTTACCGCTCTTAACTGTATGTTCCGGCCGTCAGGGGACTCCATGCCGCTGCCGCCCCTCTGTGCCCTGCCGCCCTGAGGCCTGGCCTTGGTGGCCTTGTGGGAAATCCGGGTCTGGGAAGAAGTCCTCTATACAACTCAATAACATTTGAAGCACAGAGGGTGTTATAAGTTTGAGCCTATGGAGTTTAGCAGGTGAATAATAAACCCAATGGAACAGTTTTCCATTGGGTTTATTATTCACAATTGGAGTTCACAATTGATCCCACTACGACCGCTATGTCTTCTTTGGGAATAAAAGGAGTTAGTCTGCGTAGTAGGTGCAGCAGATGGTGAGATCCGCTGACTACCGACCCTATTTGTGCGTCCATTGTCATGTAGGAGTCGAAGATGACCCCTAGACTTTTGACTTTGGCGCTAGGGGAGATGATTTTTGCCCAGAATGGGCGGGGGTATCCACGATGTTGCATGTTGATTCCTCCGCTTGGCGTGAAACAGGAGAAGTTCTGTTTTTGCTCCGTTGAGTTTAAGGTAACTCGTTGTCATCCAGTTCTCTATCAAAGAGAGGCATGTCTCTAGATTGAGGTGGTGATCCTTTCTATTGCAAATGCGGAAATATAGTTGCGTGTCATCTGCATATGAGTGATAAAGCATTTTTTGGCTGCTGATGATTTCAAAAAGGGGACGAAGATAGATGTTGAATAACACCGGCGACAGAGGCGATCCTTGAGGGACTCCGCACGATACTGTGCGTTTCTCAGAAGTGAAGGGTCCTAACTTCACTGTTTGAGATCGGTTTTCCAAAAAAGAGGAGAACCAAGATATATCGCCCTCTGCAACTCTGGCTACTTCAGTTAGCCATGTCAATAATAGTTTGTGGTCTACAGTGTCAAAAGCTGCCCTTAGGTCTAACAGAACAAGAAGACAAGATTCTCCTTCGTCTGCGGCCTCGAGAGCGTCGTCCCATATTTTGATCAATGCTGTTTCCATCCCGTGTCCGGGACGGAAGCCAGAGTGAAATGGATCAAGTAGGTTATGGGTATCTAGATGCTGTTGCAGCTGTTGTACCACTACTTTTTCCATTACCTTTGAGAGTACATTTAGGCATGTTATGGGATGGCGGTGGAGTGGGTCCTTGGGTTCTAGTGTGGGTTTCTTCAAGATGGGTTGGATTATGCCCTCCTTCAACTTGGAGGGCACTATGCCCTCCTTGAAAGATTGGTTTATAAGCTGCGTGATAGGAGGTGCCAGGATGTCAGCGCATTCCTTCAGCAGTATAGTGGGGATGATATTATTCGGTGCTGTGCCGTTACGCAAAGCACAGATGATGTTGTTTGTGGCATGGATAGAGATGGGCTCCAGCGTGAACTTACCTGATTGTGGTAGATTGTTGTGGGTATTGTGTGAATAATTGCGGGGGGAGTTGAGGGGGGTATTGTTTTGGTGAATGCTTTCTCGGATTTCCCCGATTTTATTAATGAAGTAATCCGATAAATCATTGCAAAATTCTTGGGTGTCCGAATTGGGGACTTCAAGACAACCTGGATTCATGGTCTGAGTGACCAGCTTGAAGAGTTCGCGGGGGCGGTTGAGGGCGCTGTTGATAGCCTTGGAAAATTATTTTTTCTGGCTTTGAAAATTTCTTTGTGGTATTTTCTTGTTATTGCTTTGTAGATGGAGAGGTTTTCCTCTGAAGTGCTTCTTTTCCAGGCAGCTTCCGCCCTTCTGCGCTCTTGCTTCAGTAACACCAGTTGGTTGTTGAACCAGCTGGAGGAATTTTTCCGGATGCAGGTTTTACGTTTCAGCGCTATTAAGTCAGCAGACTGTAATAGGGCTGCGTTTATGGCATCCAGTGTTTCTTCGGCCGTTTGATGCGGCTGAATTGTCTTTATTTTTCCCCTTAACATGGTTTTGAAGAGTTCCGAGTGGAGCTTCTTCTGACATCTAGTCCAGTGTGTTGTCACTGGTTTTGATGTTTTTGTTAAGGGGGGGATTTCCGAAATAATGAATTTAATTGCATGGTGATCAGTCCATGGCAACGGTTCATTTTCCAAGATTTTTATTTCCAGATCTTGTCTGAAAATAAGATCGAGTGTGTGACCTGAAGCATGTGTGGGCCCACATACTAATTATTGTAGCCCTAATCCTTCCAGATGGTCAATACAGGCGTCGGCAACGGGGTCTTGTGGGGAGTTGGCCCAGAGGTTGAAATCCCCAAGCAGCAAAAGGTGTTTGCCGTTAAGGGTGTAAGTGGAGATAAAGTCCGTCAATGATAGTAACAGCTGCGATTTTGGACCGGGTGGTCTATAACAGAGTAGAATCCGGACGGTCTCCTGGGAATTTATTTGCAGTTGTAGAGTAAGGGTTTCCATGAATGGAAGATGGTTCTGAAGGACTGGTTTGGTGATCGCAAGATGAATCTTATGGATGATGATGGCTGCTACACAGTTGACCAACTGTGTCACCAAGTAACAGAGATAAAAATTGAAAAACGCAAGAGTACAAGAATATCAGGAGTGAGATCATTTTCAGGCGACTGACACGGCCCAATACATCAAAGATAGGGATAAGCTTTGAGTTTGAGTCAAACTCATGTTCGACTCGAACATTTCCCATTTGCCGAACAGCGAAAAATTTGGGTTGTTCGCGGCAAATTCGAAAAGCCACGGAACACCCGGTAAAAGTCTATGGGAGAGATCTAAAGTGTTAATCTTTTTTTTTTTTTTTTTCTTTTTTTTTTTTTTTTTTTTTTTTTTGTACCACCTCAGCTTTCATTTACCAAATTCTAGAGACCAGCTCATAATTTGATGCTTCTTATGTCTCAAGTTGTGGTTTGCATCATATGTGGTATTTATTCTGCAAAATTTTTTTTTTTTTTTTTTTTTTTTTTTTTTTTTTTAATATTCATAAATATTACGTATTCTTTGTCGGCCAACCAACAGATCATAAAGGCATTAACCCTACGCCCTGTTGGTCGGGACCCAATAATATTTGACAGAAAAACGAATTTTTTCAATTTTTTACACCCTCCCCTCCCCCCCATGGCTCCCAGGGATCTCATCCTAATCTCTTCTAACATATCGCCTATAAAGTTCAGCAAAGGGAACTATTTTTGAATATACCTCTGAAAGTAGTCGGAAAAGGGCGAGCTGGCGGTGCATGTGGGTTACTACCCACTTACACATTTCCTGTTCCTATCAGACCCTAACTCTTTCAGCGTAGCTCCATGTTTTTTTGTATTCCTTCCATTTTGCCCATTTCTCCCTATATTCCCCGTTTCTTTCCAGGTGGCTGTCCCTTAGTTCTTCTAACCTGTACGTTTCCTCTACTTCGTCTATCCAGTTCCAGACATGGGGGCTTTCCTTCTCCTGCCACTTTTTGGGAATGAGTCTCTTCGCTGCGTTTAAGAGATGGGGTAGTAAGGACTGCTTGTATTTTTTTACCCCTTCCGGACTGCCGTGAAAGAGCACGACCCAGGGGTCTTTCTTTATCTCCTCCCCCGTTATAACCTTTATTTGGGTCAATATTATATCCCAATAGCTTTGAATTTTTGGGCATAGCCACCATAAATGGGCCATCGTGCCTATTTCTGAACAACCCCGCCAGCACTCAGCTGGCTGGCTTGCTTTAAATTTATTAGCTTTGTCAGGGGTGATATACCACCCTGAAAGGCACTTGTAATTTGCTTCGGCTGTGCGGACATCTATAGCAGATGAGTGAGTTAATTGAATAATCCTCTGAAAAGTGTTTGTCCCTCTCGTGATACCTAACTCTCTTTCCCATTTTTCTATGAAGGGTGCTTCTCCCCGAGACCCTATCTTGACCAATATCTCGTAGAGTTTAGTGATAGTGCCCTTTGAATTCTTGGATTTGCAGATCCTCTCAAGTGGGGTGAGCTCCGCCTCCGTCCGTAATGGGCGGGGGAGGTGCCACACAAAGTGATGCAGCTGAGAATAATGCCACCTATCGAGATTCCAGTAGTCCGTTTTGGACTTCAAATCTCCGTAGGTCATCATCTCTCCGTCCTTAATAATATCTCCTAAGTGCACTGTGTCTTTCCTAATCCAATTCCCTCCAATTTTGTTTTCCCCAGGTGCAAAATAAGGATTTTCTTTTAAATTCATTAGTGGGGAATTAAATTTCCCCTCTAGTTGTGCCTGAGTTCTATCCCATAATCTTAAAGTGTGTCTTGTTATTTCATGTGTTTTGTGATCTAGTGCTCTGTGTTGTGTAGGGATCCATATGGTATTATTCAAGTGTTTGCTAGATAACGCCTTCTCAATTTGCACCCATCTTTTATCTGGCCTGTCCCGGGCCCATTCGACCGCCCGCGATAGGACCGCCGCTTTATAGTAACTTTTGATGTCCGGAACACCCAACCCGCCATACAGCTTTCCCTGTTTTAATGTGGAGAGGGAAATTCTATGCTTCTTGTTTTTCCATACATAGTTTAGTAGCAAGGTATTAAGGATGCTCAGAAATTGCTGTGGAAGGGCGATTGGTACCAGTGAAAATTTATAAAGAATTTTTGGGACTACGACCATCTTCAGCATATTTATACGTCCGATCCAAGATATAGGTTTATTTACCGTGTTTTTTAGTTCATTCTTGATTTCATTTAGTAAGGGAACATAGTTTATTTTATACATCTTCTGTACTGTATTGGCTAGTTTAATACCTAGGTACTTTAGTTCTTTGGTCCAAGGAAAGGCGCAGACTTCTTTTACTAGTCCTGCCTCTCTTTTATTTAAGTTTATATTCAAAATTTCTGATTTATTTATATTTATTTTAAAGTTTGAAATATTCCCGTATTGTTTCATTACTTTGGAGAGCTTTAAAATGGATTTGATCGGGTTGGTTACATAAAATAAAATGTCGTCGGCGAAGGCCGATAATTTGTGTTCCTCCCCGTCTACTCCTACTCCGTTAATGTCGGGATCCTTGCGGATAGTAGCCAATAATGGCTCCAATGATAGTATAAAGAGAAGGGGTGATAGGGGACACCCCTGCCTTGTTCCATTTTTCATTTCGAATGGTTCTGATAACGTTCCGTTTATTTTAATTTTTGCGGTAGGATAGAGGTACAGTGTTTTAATCCAACGGGACATCCTATTTCCTATTCCCATGATAGTAAGGGTCTTCATCATAAGCCCCCAGTCTACCCTGTCGAAAGCTTTCTCAGCGTCAACTGACAGGAATAGACCGGGGGATTTATTCTGCCTAATGGACTGGAGCAGAAGAATTGCCCTAAGGCTATTATCTTTGCCCTCTCTATTGGGTACAAATCCTACCTGATCGGGGTGCACCAAAGAGTGCATAACTCCCCTCATGCGTCCTGCAAGGATTTTGGCAAACAACTTGATGTCTGCATTTAACAGCGAAATAGGTCTGTATCCCGAACAGAGAGTGCTGTCCTTCCCTTCTTTCAATATTAGCGTAATCACGGCCGCTGTTGCTTCACTGCTGGCTTCGAATTCGGAGCCTAGCCCATTAAAATATTTGCACATCCTTGGAATCAATATGTTGCTAAATCTCTTATAATACATGGTTGAGAACCCGTCCGGACCCGGGCTTTTTCCGCCCGTGGAGGTATTTATTGCTATTTTGATTTCTGCCTCGGTTATGGGGCGATCCATATCAAAACTCTCCATCTCCTCCAATCTGGGGAGTCCTGCCTTTGCAAGAAAGTCTCTAGTCTCTTCTTCCCTTTCCCCTTCCTGCAGACCTGGGTGTTTTATTGTATATAATTCCTCATAATAGTTTTTAAAACTGTCCGCGATTTCGGGAGTTGCATAAGCCAAGTTCCCATTTTTCCCCTTAATTTTTTCAATGTAGTTCCTAGTTTTCTTTTTTTGGGCCATTTTGGCTAACAGCTTACTTGGTTTATTACCCCATAAGTACCTCTCCTTGGAGATGCAGTTTAGTTTATACCTTGCTTCCTGTTCCATGATTTCCTTAAGTGCATCTCTTTTCAGGGTTAGATTAAGGTAGGTCTCTTTTAATCTTTGCTCTTTGTGTTTACTTTCTAGGGTCTCAATCTCTTTCCTCAGGGAGTTGGCTTTGTTTTCCCTTTCTTTTTTTTTTTTTAGCGGCCTCGGCAATTAAAATTCCTCTGATATACGCTTTGTGCGTCTCCCAAAGGGTTGCGCTGGAAATCCCCACTGTATCATTAATATGAAAAAATTGTTTTAGTTCAGCCTCCACTCTTCTACCCCCTCCTTCATCTCGGATCAGGCTATCATCCAGGCGCCACACCGGCCGCTGCCTCTTTTGTGTAGATAATATAATTTTCATTGTTATTGGAGCATGATCTGACACCGTCATGATTCCAATTTCAGTCTCTGTAATAGAGTCTAGCAGCCCGTGATCCGCCAAGATGTAGTCTATTCTAGAATACGTTCCGTGGGGAGGGGAGAAAAATGTGTAGTCATGTTCTTTTGGGTGAAAAATCCGCCAAACGTCCACTAATTGGCGTTCGTGTAGCTTATGTTTGATTCTCTGCAAATGCTCATTTTTTGTCACCTTCCCACGGAACGTACTATCTTCTGTTGGGTTAAATACAAAGTTTAAATCCCCCATCAGTATTATATATCCCTCCGCAAAGTTGTTCAGTTTTCCCAAAATTTTTCCTAAGAATTGGGTTGGGTGTACGTTTGGTGCATATATATTTGCTAGAGTATAGATTACATTTTCGAACTTTATTTTGAGAAATAAAAATCTCCCTTCGGGGTCCGTCAGCCTTGCCTCAAGCGTGAATCCAAAGCCTCTTGTAAACCCGATAGCCACACCCCTTGCTCGTTTGGATATGGAATCACCGTAAAACCAAACGGGGTACACCGGGGAGTATAATTTAATGTTTGCGTCAATGGTCAGATGAGATTCTTGGATAAATACCACATCCGCTCTGAGGTGCGCCAGCTCAGCCAAGACTTTTAGTCTTTTGACCGCTGAATTTAGGCCCTTTACATTGTAGGATAAAAATTTAACTTCAGTCATTTCCTATTACTGGATCGTTCCGTGAACTTGCTGGACTTTCTAAGAGATCCCCTGGGAGCCGTTTTCCCTGTTCCCTCCCTATTTTGAAGGGGGAGAATATTCTCTCCCCTTCCAAAACCACCCCTCGTTCCCCCCCTCCCCCCCCCTTGTCTAGGCCCATGCATCGCCTCTGAACCGTGGGGATCCACTGTATCCCCTACCTGTCGGTTCTTTTGGATGAGGTGTAGCACTCAGCGCCCCTCCCATACATTGTCTCCTGGAATTTCCCGGGAGATTGATCTTATATGTGTGGCGGGGACGGATCCTCCCTACTTGTTCCCCTCTCCGATCACCCACCCTCCGACCCCTCCCCCTCTCACCCCCTCTGTGCCAATCTCTCAGGACCGCCTCAAGTTGCTGCTATTTTCTGGTCCCTATTCAACCCATCCCTATTCCACCCAATCAGGTAACTCAATCAACGGTATATCCAGTTTACGGCAGAACCCTACCAAATCCTCAGGGAATGTTAGTTTAGCTGATATACCCTCTCTAAACCCTATCAAGCAAGCCGGAAAGCCCCATTGGTAATTTATATTAGATTTCCGCATTTGTTCCAATAAGGGTTTTAAATGCCTTCTTCTGGACAGGGTTTCCCAGGCCAAGTCCGTGAAAATCTGAATCTCAGTCCCGTCATAGGATAAGGGAGGCTTTCTTCTCAGTTTTTGCCAGATTTCCTCTTTATCTTCGAAATGTCTGAACCTGACAATTATGTCCCTGTTCCAGTTTCCTCCTCCCTCCCTTGTCTTTCCAACTCGATGTACCCTTTCTATTTTGAGGGGACCTTCCGAACCATTGTTTAGGAGGGGCAGGAACAAATCGTTGAGAATTTTCCTCAGGTCTTCGCCCCTCTCCTCCTTAACCGCTCGTATCCTAAGGTTTTGCCTTCTGTTACGGTTCTCGTGGTCTTCTAGGCGATATTGCAGTAACCTCTGGTTTTGTTTCATATTCAGATGTTGGGTTTTTAATTCTTTTAATTCAAGATCTTGCTTTTCTATTTTTTTCTCTGCTTCCTCTACCCGTTCTAGCGTATGGAATAAATCCGTTCTTAGGGTACTGATTTCCTCTCTTATTACATTCTCCAACCTCCTTAACATAGCATCCATTTCCCCCATTGTGGGAATGTGAGAGTCCAAGCTAGGGTCTTCTATTTGGCTGACTGCAAGATCAAGTTCTGTTGAGGTATCCGCGCTTGGGGTTTCTGCCCCCCCTATTCCCTTTTTATTTGTCCCAGTTTTTTCTGTTTTTTTTATCAGTCCTGGACTCTTAGAACTTCCTTCCGGCGTCATATAGTGTCTGATCGTACTGGTAGTGGAGGTGTCTTTAGGTATTTTCGGGGCCGCCCCCCTAGTTGATCTATTCATGTTGTATTTCTTTATCGCTCTGATGCGTTTCCCCAGTTTGATCGCAAGATGAGGAGCTTCTCCCCCTCCCCCTTTCCTCTTTTTTTTTTTTTTTTTTTTTTTTTGAAAGTTTTTTATAACTCCCTAGGGGGCAATTTTGCACAATTTTGGGGATATTAATTAAATCTTGGAGAGTATGTGACACCGGGTGTTTCCATTATTTTAAAAGAAACAAGAGATGGACCGGGGGTTCTCCCTCTTGCGCTAAAACGGGTTTTTGAAAAGGAGGGTTGCACGTCCTTGGTAGTAAAGGCTGTGCACTCCCTATTTGGATTTAAAATTGTTTTGGGGGTTTTCCACTACGAGATGCCTTGCGGTTTTTACGCAGCGACAATCCTATGGCTTGGGCTGCATTTGCACCCCCCTTCTTTTTTTCCCTTTTCTTTGCTTTATGATTTAGTCAGCGCTTAGTGTGTAGTGGGGCATGCCATACGATGGCCGTCGATAACTTCCTCTCACCCCTCCCGTACTTAGCATACGTTTTTATAGATGCAAGATCTAGGGTCTCTCAGACATCTAGCTCCCTTCGCCCTGGGCCGTAGTGTGTACTGCCTAAAAGCTTGTGGGCCTGAGGCGATTGAGCATCTTGGGCAGGAGAGTCAAACCCCAACCCGCACTGAGTTCGCCTCCAGATGACCTGGCGATATAGGGAATGTTACTTGCCAATCCCTGGCATTTCAGGCAGTGCTTCAAAACATGCCCCTTCCAGGCTTTGAATTTAATTGGTGGTAGCGGGTGCAATGTCTATGCGGTGGCTGGTGCTTTTATGCTTGCCTACCCGAGTGAGTGTCTGCCGTCTGTACGGCTGTCAATCCATAGAGGCATAAAATCCTGTGTAGAAATGTATGAGGAGAGACTAATCAAGCTTATGTAAGCCACATTCACTCCAGGTACCCCTCTGCTATTTAACAAAATTTTTGTCAGAAACCACAAGTGAGTTCACTCTTTGCTCTTACTGGAACAGCCCTGAAGTGTCTGTGGGTAAATTGCTGCATTGTCCTTCTATGGCAGAGAAGGGAGGAGAGAAAGGCAAACTAAATAGCAAATGCTGACAAAATAAGGTTCTCCCCATTACCTGGAATTTCAGGTTGTCCACCTAGATTAATTATCCTGTAGGTGTGCTTTCATAGGACACAAAAGAAGAAGGTTTGCGTAAATATTACCTCAATGCTTTTCTGGGCTCCCTGGGGACTGATGAGGAGCCACAATCCGAGGGGGGCCGAAAGCCATAAGCACCCACCGTACGATGCTGCAGACAACCGCTCCTGTTCCCCGCTATCTGTGCCGCTCGGTTCAACTCCTCCTTCAGAGAGCGGTGGGGAGAGTGAGGAAGAGAGGGGGGGCCTCGGCTAAGACGGCGGGGGAGAGCGGCCTCGCAGAGGGAGCAGTCGGCGGTCTAGCAGCCCCGCAGTCTCCCGCTCTGCGCCGTTCCTGCCGCCGCCGATGCACCCTCGAGACCTCCGGCTTCCTCCATCCCCCGTCGTAGGGTCCGATCCGTGGCGCGAGCTGCTGCTCCCTCGGCGTGTGTGCGTCACGTGCACCACGTCATCCCGCGTAAAGTGTTAATCTTAAAGGCTTATATGCTAGTTATTATCATAAAAAGTGTTTGGGGACCTGGGTTATGCCCCAGGGGACGTGTATCAATGCAAAAAAAGTTTTAAAAACTGCCGTTATTTCGGGAGCAGTGATAATAAGTGGTAATAATGCTTAAAGTAAAACAATAAAAGCTAAATATTCCTTTAAATTTAGTACCTAGGGGGTGTGTAAAGTATGCCTGTAAAGCAGCACTTGTTTCCCGTGCTTAGAACTGTCCCTGCACAAACTGTCATTCCTAAAGGAAAAAAAGTCATTTAAAACTACTCCGTAACGCAGGTTTCCCATTGCATCACAGAGGCGTGGGGTCACCCGCACGTCACTGGGAAAGCCTGTGTTTCCCCTTACGTCAGAGGGGGACAGGGTCACGTGATGGGTAGCCCCGCCCTCAGCTACATAAGAGCTGTCACTGGCTCCCGCCGCATCATTCCCGGGGTATCTTCGGTGGAGACAGGATGCACTGTGCTGCGGACATCTCATCGTTGGATCCTGGACCTGGATGAAGAGGAGATCATCTCATCGCTGGACCCTGGAGAGGAGATCACCCATCGCAGGATACCGACAGCGTTGGAGCGGAGACTGAGAGTGATTACCACTGCTGGAATCTTTTTTTTTTATTTTAATTTTTTTATTTTTAATAAAGGACTTTCCCAACGGTGTCTGTGTTTTTTTTTTTTTTTACAATTTGTTACACTTTCTTTGTGAAATGGTTGGGGTACGATGTACCCCGTTACCAATTCACATGGGGGAGCGGGATCTGGGGGTCCCCTTTTTTAAAGGGGTCTTCCAGATTCCGATAAGCCCCCTGCCCGCAGACCCCCACAACCACCGGGCAAGGGTTGTGGGAATGAGGCTCTTGTCCCCATCAACATGGGGACATGGGGTTTTGAGGGGTCAGAGACCCCCCAAAGCATCCTCCCCATGTTGCAGGCATGTGGCCTGGTACGGTTCAGTAGGGGGGCGCTCTCTCGTCCCTCTCTTTTCCTGCGGCCTGCCAGGTTGCATGCTCGGATAAAGGGTCTGGTATGGATTTTTGGGGGAACCCCATATCATTTTTTTTTATTTGACACAGGGTTCCTCTTAATATCCATACCAGAGCTGAAGGGCCTGGTAATTGAATTTGGGGGGGACCCCCACGCATTATTTTTTTATCAATGACTTTTCTCTGTATTGCCGGGAGCCGACAATTCATTATAGCCGCGAGTGGTTTTAAATTACTTTTTTTTCCTTCAGAAATGACATTTTGTACAGGGACAGTTCTAAGCACGGGAAACAAGCGCTACTTCACAGGAATACTATACCCCCCCCCATATGAAATGAAAAGGAATATTTCACTTTTATTGTTTCACTTTAAGCATTATTAAAATCACTGCTCCCGAAAAAACTGACGTTTTTAAAACATATTTTTGCATTAATACATGTCCCCTGGGGCAGGACCCAGGTCCCCAAACACTTTTTAGGACAATAACTTGCATATTAGCCTTTAAAATTAGCACTTTAGATTTCAAACGTTCGAGTCCCATAGACTTTAACGGGGTTCTAAAGTTCACACAAACTTTTGGTCTGTTCGCAGGTTCTAGTGCAAACCGAACGGGGGGGTGTTCGGCTCATCCCTAATCAAAGGGAACAGTGGTCCATTATTTGGTCTGGGATTGCAGAGATACAATCAGAGGCTGAACAATATTATCTAAATAGTGGGACAATGGAAATTGAATTGTGATCCATGAATCATTAACTACTTTAGCCCCGGTAGGATTTACCCCCCTAATGACTAGGCCATTTTTTACAATATGTCACTGCATCGATTTAGCTGACAATTGCGCAGTCATACAGCGTCGTACACAACCAAAATGTATGTACTTTTTTCCCACAAATAGAGCATTCATTTAGGAGTATTTGATCACCTCTGTTGTTTTAATTTTTTGCACTATATTGTGGTTGGTTTGCGCAAAAATTATAGCGTCTACAAAAAGGGGATATATTTATGGCATTTTTATCATTATTTTTTTTTTTACA
The DNA here is from genome assembly GCF_905171775.1 of Rana temporaria. Taxonomy (NCBI): domain Eukaryota; kingdom Metazoa; phylum Chordata; class Amphibia; order Anura; family Ranidae; genus Rana; species Rana temporaria. The sequence goes on along the minus strand of NC_053489.1, from coordinate 159,215,706 downwards.
AGTAATGGCCATTAACAGTGATTTTTAGCGGTACTGCGACATTGCAACTGACAGATCGGACACTTTTGACGCTTTTTTGGGACCACTGACACTTAGACAGCGTTCAGAGCTTAAAATTGCCACAGATTACTAAATAAATGTCACTGTCAGGGAAGGGGTTAACACTAATGGGTGATCAAGGGGTTAAGTGTTCCCTATGGAGGTGTTTGTAACTGTGGGCGGAGTGCACTGACTGGGAGTAGAGAAAGATCGCTGTTCCTGATCACTAGGAACAGCAGATCTCTTTACTTCCCTGACAGTTCAGGGATCTGTCTGTTTAGATTGACAGATCCCCGTTCTGGCTCTCTGAGGAGTGATCGTGGGTTGTCGGCCAACATCGCGTCCGCTGGCCACGTGCATCGGCTCCAGCGTCACACTGTGGGCGCGTGCGTGCCCTAGTTCTTAAAGCTGGTGCCGTACAGCTACGGCGATTAGCACAGCCCTGCCAACCTGCCGCCGTGAACGAAAATTCTCATATAAGAAAAAAAAATAAAAATAATGAATATAACATATGCTACACTATTATAATGTGAAATCATAAATTAATAAACATGATCGCTAATGTACAAATAATATAATAAAAATTATAATCCATTAAAAACATGCTTAAATAAATGACACAAATACTACCAGGTGAAAATCTATTATTTTAAAGTACACTGTAAAAAGTGCTGGACGTGGTCAGCAACTTTTTTGATGATTCACATAAGTGTCCCTAACACACTACTACCATATTACAAAGGCCACAAAATCCCTTCAAATCTTCCACAGGTGATGAAGTCACAATGCTCCATCGAGGAGAAAACCACCACTTATAGGGATGAGCTTCGTATTCGAGTCAAACTCATGTTCGACTCGAACATCGTATGTTCGATCGTTCGTCGAATTTCGAAAGTTTCGCGCCAAATTCGAGTTACATTTCACAGCCCATAATTCACTGCGGCATCGCAGTGCATTGCTGGCTGATGATTGGCCAAGCATGCACTATGACCCGCATGCTTGGCCAATCACAGCTTGCAATAAACGGAGAGCAATAATTGGCCAAAGCCAGATGGGCTTAGACGGGCAAGTGCTGTATTCTCAAAGCACTTGCTCCGTAAGTTGCGGCGGCATAGCGTAAATCGGCCGGCGTAAGCCCGCCTAATTCAAATTTGGATTAGGGGGGCGTGTTTTATGTAAATGTACTGTGACCCGACATGATTGACGTTTTTCACGAACAGCGCATGCGCGTCCGTGGAAATCTCCCAGTGTGCATTGCTCCTAATACGCCGCAAGGACGTATTGGTTTTGACGTGGACGTAAATTACGTCCAGCCCCATTCACGGACGAGTTATGCAAACAACGCTAAATTTTCAAATTTCGACGCGGGAACGACGGCCATACTTAACATTGTTACGCCGCACTTATGCCACCATATAGCAGGGGCAACTATACGCCGGGAAAAGCCTAACGTAAACGGCGTAACTTTACTGCGTCGGCCAGGCGTACGTTCGGGAATTCGCGTATCTACCTAATTTGCATACTCAACGCGGAATTCGACGGAAGCGCCACCTAGCGGCCAGCGTAAAAATGCAGTTACAATCCGACGGCGTAAGAGACTTACGCCTGTTGGATCTAACAGCTATCTATGCGTAACTGATTCTAAGAATCAGGCACATAGATGCGATGGCGCCGTCATATCTCGGTTGTGAATCTGGGCCACAGTGTGTAGAGGATATATATGCATCCCAGGTGTTGTATATATATTTATACACTGTATAGTTTAGCTAGATCAGCTCTTCCTAATTTACTGGCAGGCAGGTGATTGTGCTAGCTGCAGTATTCTCACGTGGTGTCTTGCCTGTGTCCTCTGCAGTGTGCACCATAAAGCTACGTGGTGTGTACTGCCCGTGTCCTCTGTAGTTTGCACCTAAAGCTACTTGGTGTGTACTGCCCGTGTCCTCTGCAGTTTGCACCTAAAGCTATGTAGTGTGTGTACTGCCTTTGTCCTCTGTAGTTTGCACCTAAAGCTACTTGGTGTGTACTGCCCGTGTCCTCTGCAGTTTGCACCTAAAGCTACGTAGTGTGTGTACTGCCCGTGTCCTCTGCAGATTGCACCTAAAGCTACGTAGTGTGTACTGCCCGTGTCCACTGCAGTTTGCACCTAAAGCTATGTGGTGTGTGTACTGTCTGTGTCTGTGCTATTTTTCTCAATGATTTTCATCCATATTGCAGGGACCAGACATTACTGTACATTAAAGCCGCAAGCAGTTTTAAATTACTTTTTTCTTATAGTAATCTCATTTTGTGCAGGGACAGTTCTAAACACGTGCCACTTCACAGTCATACTATAGACACCCAGCAGGTACAATATTTAAAGGAATTTTTTTATTTTTTATTTAAGCATCATTAAAATCACTGCTCCTGAAAAAACGACCGTTTTTAAAAATGTTTCCATTGATACATGTTCCCTGGGGCAAGACCCAGGTTCTCAAAGACGTTTTACGACAATAACTTGCATATTAGGCTTTAAAATGAGCACTTTTGAATTTGAATGTTCGAGTCCCATAGACGTCAATGGGGTTTTAAATCCCTTTTAGAGCCAGGATGGGGCTATCACCCCACCGACAGTTCTGACATGACTAAACATCAAGGAACATACCACAAGTTGAGACCCCTCTCTGTTCAGACTTTTAATAACAGCATCCAACAGAGGGAAGACTTTCAACAGCAACTTCATTCACAGCTCTGAAATACTATACAGTTGACGTGAGTCCATGCAGAACACTGCCCCATGTTCACAGTAATGCTCATGAATATGATCAGCAGAACAAACTGCTATCTTTCTATACTTTTTAGAAGTTTTGGTAGTGATAGTTTTACTTGTAGTGTTACTACTTCTGTCACATAGTATGCGATTTCAGTTCTCATGTTGCATTTTCTACAATACAAAATACATTAAAAATACAACATTTTGGGACCCTCACACAATTCTCTCTGCAGCTGTGCACACTAAGCCTAATGCCGCGTACACACGGTCGTTTTCTGCGATGTAAAAAAACGACGTTTTTAAAAACGTCAATTTAATTGACCGTGTGTGGGAGAAAACGACGTTTTATGTCTTCTGAAAAACGACCAAAAAAAATAGAAGCATGCTTCAATTTTATGTGTCGTTTTTCAAAACGTCGTTTTTTACTTCACAGAAATTGACCGTGTGTAGCAAAAAACGACGTTTAAAACGACGTTTTTCCACCCGCGCATGCCCAGAAGCTAGTTATGAAGCGAGCTTCAATGGAAAAACGTGGTGAACGTAACCTCGCTTTGCTAGAGCACTGTGAAAAAACGATGGTGTGTAGGCAACATCGTTTTTGAAAAGTGTCGTTTTAAAAACGTCGTTTTTTACTTCACAGAAAACGTCGTTTTTTTACATCGCAGAAAACGACCGTGTGTACGCGGCATAAAGGAACCTAATGCCCCGTACACACCATCACTTTATGTGATGAAAAAAAACTACATTTTCTGTGAAGTAAAAAATGACGTTTTTGTAACTTCAATTTTCAAAGACGAAGTTGCCTACACACCATCGTTTTTCTCACAATGTTCTAGCAAAGCGAGGTCACGTTCCACCACATTTTTCCATTGAAGCTCGCTTCATAAGTAGCTTCTGGGCATGCATGGGTGTAAAAACGTCTTTTTAAACGACGTTTTTTGCTACACACGGTCAATTTCTGTGAAGTAAAAAACGACGTTTTGAAAAACGACACATAAAATTGAAGCATGCTTCAATTTTTTTTGGTCGTTTTTTAGAAGACATAAAACGACGTTTTCCCCCACACATGGTCATTTAAAGTGACGTTTTTAAAAACGTCATTTTTTTTCATCACATAAAGTGATGGTGTGTACGGGGCATAAGATCCATTGAGTGAGAACATGCAGTCTTCCATTGCCAGTTAATTTGCTTTCATTGACCCAAAAATAAGTATGCACCTAACATGCTGCATTCTTGCAAAGGGTCATTATCTTCACAAGTTATTAAGCTAGAGCCAGCCAGGTAGTGGTAACTCAGCCAGGTAGCTAACTCAAACGGAGGCCAACAGTGGCTGCCTCCACATTATTCTCAAAAAGTTTTCTTTTTAGATGTAAACATATAGTTAACTAACAGTGATAGGCTTTATTACAATGCAAAACACACAGTACGGAGGAATTTTGGGCTTCTGTTACAGGTGTCATGATTTTCCCCAATAAACAGGCTTTGGTGGAAAATACAGATTGATTGACCAGAAAAAACACATGTACAAATTTTCTTACAGCACACAACTTGGTGTTAAGTATTATTGATATTTTAGAAGACACGCATTTTTTTTTGCTCTGGAGTTATAGGAAAACGCTGTCTGGTGTTGTTGAGTCTTTTATACAAAGGTTATATTGTAAATTTAGTGAGAAGCAGCACTTCATGAAGGTAACATTGTTTAAGCAGAAACCAATAATCCCTGCAAGTGTTTATTTATGTTATTGAATTTTGTGTCGATGAAAACATCTGCTTTTTCTGATTACAATTTACCAATATAGCACGCTTGCATCTGGTAACGGATATTACTGTATATCATTAAACTTTTTTTATATTACTTGACTCACCTGCCACTAATATACTCTTAGTTTATAGGGAATGAAATTACATTTGCAAGTTGGAAACTTAAAAATTCTCAGAATCTCTTATAACCAGGTAATAACCAAGTGCAGTATAACACTCTTAGTAGGTAAATAATATTTTCTTTGTTGTACAGGTCCATACATACAAAACATAAAGAGGGACACATGAGCAGAGATTGTGTTTAAGAAGAAGGACAATCCCTTAAAGGACACAGTTAAAGGTTCACTAAAGGAATTTTTTTTTTAGCTAAATATTTTCCTTTACCTTACTGCAGTCCTGGTTTCATGTCCTCATTGTTCGTTTTTGCTTTGAAGTAGCTGTAATCCTTCTCTGATCTCCACACTTCCTGCTTGTCTGTCTCCTTATGAAAAAACTCATGCAAGCTTCTCACTGTGGTCCATGATCAAGAAGGTGTGATTACTGTATGTCAGATTCATTTTAAAAACAAACACTGCCCTGTGTTTGTTTGTTTTTATTCTGTGTGTCTCTGTACTTCACAGAAACATGAAACTAGTTTAAAAACGAAACTAAACTGCAGGCACATTATATGATTGATTTTTATCTATTTTTAATCATTTTTAAAAGGAATCAGTTAACTAGTATGTCTCTATACCCTGCAAACAGTCATTTCAGCAAAACATTTTTTTCCCTTTACTGCTCCTTTAACACTGTTTAGCTGCCTTAGCACATGCAACATGTTAATGTGCGCTGGGTTTGTAATAGGGTATCAAGTCCCGAACAAGGTAGTAGGTCTGAAACTATTATTCATACTGAAAAGGCATTCACACTTTGCTTTAGTGCATCCAAATCCTCAATGTGCACTTGCCACAGAAAAATCAAGAGACAGAATTAATCGTCCCTAGATTTTTTTCCAGGAATATATACATATTATGTCAAAGGATAACCCTAAATTGCTCCTCTATTACACAAGGACCTCTGGTTTAATAACAAGACTCATCCAATAGTCTATGCCAGGGGTCTCCAAACTTTTCAAACAAAGGGCCAGTTTAATGTTTTTCAGCCCTTAGGAGAGCCGGATTGTGACCAGCGGGGGCAGAAAAAGCCCCAGGCCCAGCATTGGTGAGAATAAATATGGCCTCGTAGTTTGCGATCAGTAGGATAAGAAGTAGGGCCCCTATTAATAGGAGTAATTGTATCTCATCATTGGTATAAGTGGAAGAAAAAGTGCCCCTCTGTTGGAGTCAGTGGGAGGAATAATGCCCTGAGGGCCAGATAAAGGCTGGCAAAGGGCCGCATCTGGCCCTCGGGCCACAGTTTGGAGACCCCTGGTCTATGCCTACTTCTCATGAAAAAGACCTAGGCTGTAACATTCACTTCACACTCTTTTTCTCCTGCTTAAAACTTATGCCGCATACACACCATCACTTTATGTGATGAAAAAAAACGACACTTTCTGTGAAGTAAAAAATTAAGTTTTTGAAACTTCAATTTTCAAAGACGAAGTTGCCTACACACCATCGTTTTTCTCACAATGTTCTTGCAAAGTGAGGTTACGTTCCACCACGTTTTACCATTGAAGCTTGCTTCATAAGTAGCTTCTGGGCATGCGTGGATGAAAAAACGTCTTAGAAAACGACGTTTTTTGCTACACACGGTCAATTTCTGTGAAGTAAAAAGTGCACTTTTGAAAAACGACACATAAAATTGAAGCATGCTTCAATTTTTTTGGTCGTTTTTTACAAGACATAAAACAACGTTTTCCCCCACACACAGTCAATTAAAGTGACGTTTTTAAAAACGTCATTTTTTTTCATCACATAAAGTGATGGTGTGTACGCGGCATTATATTTTCTAGTCTGTAGCCTTATTGGATCTTTGGGTGGTACTATTAAATAAAGTGATGTCAACATGTTGGGGTGGAGAACATTAAAATAGAACTTTACTTGTATTCTAGCAAGCATTTCAAAGATCAAAGTCACTATTCAGTGCCTTACCTATAGCATAACTTTCAAGATTCTTGTTCTCTCTCTTTATTTTTACAACTAAAGAGATTTGCCTCTTATTAATATTTCCATTCGGAGTGCTGATGTGACCCCCAGGGGAACACAACTATTAATACCGTGCTCTCCCACATTCTAGACTATATGGCACAGTATAATTTCAACTATCCTGTATTCTTAAATTACAATTGTATACTGCGCTATAGACCTATAGATTAAACAGCTGCAAACACCATAATTTGACAAACATTGTGCACCATTATAGAAAGTTAAAAAGTGCATCAATATGCAGTGACTCATTCAGAAAGTGACATACTGTATATTGACCAGACAAATGGTGTATCATACAGTCCTATCCAGATTGAACCATTCACTTATTTATATAAATTATAGTCCATAGTTGACATCAAAAAGAAAAAAATCATAAATATAACAAGCCCAAAGTGTATTAAACTTCGATATTGATAGAAGAAAGCCTTTATATTACAAATATCACCACATGTGTAAGCCGTCAGCAGTATATAGGTTCAAATGCGCTTACCGGATAGTGTAGACTCAAATGTTTTTAATATAGCGTCAGATGGGCATCAGGAAACGAAGCTCTCCTAGACTTTGAAACTGTGTAGCAGATCCACCATCCGTTCTCACATCAGTCACGGTAAACTTCTCACTCAGTAGGTCTATAGAAGCAAAAAGAATCTCTACATAGTGTAAAACCATTTATATTGAATTTATTAAAATAATATTACATCCAACAGTAAGAAAACAGGCATGCCATTATAAAATCCAATAAACCATACTATTTGAACACAGTTGTTAGCTGAACATCATCTTGACATGTTTCGTCTGATAAGACATCTTCTGGAGCATGACTATCCCATTTTTCACTGAGGTTATATAGTAGTATCTAATAAAATCATGAATCACTGTTTGTCTTCTATCAGTGACACTTGCTATCTCAGATATAATTTCCAAGATGGTCCTCAGAGTCTGTGTCAAGCCGCGGTTTAAATTATGTAACTGAGCATGTGCCATGCCAGGCCTCAATCCCATAACAGTTCGAGATTTGTTAGGGCAGTGCATGTGCCCTTCCTTCACCAACACCAACTACAGGAGTAGCTTGACTGAGTGTAATGAACACGGAAGTAACTACTGTGTGTTCACAGCCTCCCATTGATCAGGGCCATGTCTCATAGTGCTACAAATTAACAACTTCCACTGCGAAAACACCCGCTAGTCCTGTCCTGTATTCTTGCACCCAAACCATTCTTCCCTCTGACTGGATACATATAATCATATCAGTCAAAAGGTAGCAGCTGTCACTAAGTCTCCCTATATGAGGATACTCTAGGGACTAACACTTTTACTCTAGGGACTAACACTTTTACGGAGCCCAATTACCTTCAAATGGGCTGCCTTTAAGCACTAAAAAAGGAGGTGCGTGTACTATTTTATGTAATTCAGTACAGTACCACTACTCTGTATGGCCTATTTCTCGGAGAGTGGAATCTAAGGCCCCGTACACACGACTGGATCGATCCGCTGGGATTCCCAGCGGATAAAAATTTCTTAGCATGCTAAGAAATCTATCCGCTGGAATTCAGTCCAGCGGACTGATCCGGTCGTCTGTACAGACTCACCGGATCAGTCCGTCCACTCCCATCCCTCGCATGCGTCGTAATGATTTGACGCATGCGTGGAAGTATTTACCTTCCAGGGTCGCGCACGTCGCCGCGTCATCGTCGCGGCGACGGCGCGGCACGTCACTGCGGATGGGGATTTTGATCTGATGGTGTGTACAGCCATCAGATCAAAATCCGCCAGAGGATTTATCCGCTGGAAACGGTCCGGCGGACCATTTCCAGCGGAAATCCTCTTGTGTGTACAAGGCCTAAGAGGTAGCTTAGGAACCCCTTATAGGAATTTGAGCTGAGCTCCTGGCTACACCCAGGTCATGCAACAGATACCTGCACATGCAGAGGAGGGAAGGTGCCAGGTAACAAGGAACCAGAGTGTGAGAGAGACACTGAATAGCTGGAAGCAGGAGTGTGTCTATAGGTTACAGGTGAAAAGCTGGCACAGTAAATGTTCAGACTATGGTTGCTGAGATGACACAATGAAGGTCCAGACTGTTGATGTAGCAGAGACTGCAGGTGCAGAGATGGTGCAATGGATGACCGGATTTTGGATGCAGTGGAGACTGCAAATGCAGAGATGGTGCAGTGAAAACTGTTGATGCAGCTGAAGCAGTGGGTTCTGTAGGAGCTGTAGGGCTTCTAAAATGTGCCAGAGGCTGCAGTGGAGAAGCCGCATAGAGAATGAAGCTGAGGTGCACAGAAGCTGCAGGGTTAGTGGAGGTGCAGTGATTACTTTGGATGTGTACTGTATATTTATTATCTCTTTCCCTTTTTCCTTAAAGAAGTCCAGCACTATCTTTGTTTAAGCATTACCCACAGTTAACTTATATTTCCTGTGCTAAAATTATTTCCCTAGATTGAAACCCAGCTGCCTTTTAGGGCTATGTGTACACAAACCTTACACAGATTAGCCTGTTCCTGCTTCTCACCTTGTGATTTGTTACAAAGTTACAATATAAAAAAAAGTTATAAAGTGTGTAAAAAAAAGTGTTACTAAACCCAGAACCCTGCATTCATTATCTCAGGTCTCACACAGTAAACCGAACAGTTAGAGCAGTCTTGTGGCTTCTATCAGTGTCCAGCAGAGCAGTGGTTAAAGCTTGTAGGAGGAGTTTTCATTCTCCCTTGATTGTCCCATATGAAGTTACAGGATCCCTGACCCTCTATCTGGACAGTGCTGATTGGCCCTGTGCTAATCACACGCACTCTCCCAAGAAAAAAAATAACTCTCTAGCAATACACACCAAACTCTACACGCCTGTTCTATTAGGAGATGGTTTGGGAACTGTGGAAGAAGGGAAGAATCAGAGAAGAGAATCAAACAGACTTTTTACACAATGCAGAGGTTCCATAATGAGTATACAGTAACAAGCATGCTGTACTGCATATATATATACTGATTTTACTGTTGTGGGTTTAGTAACACTTTAAGGGAAAAACAAGGCAGCACTAAAAGCGATGACAGCAATGATGAACACTGAGCTGAGATATATCCAGGAGGTTTATATATGGATTTTACAATGGACATTTCCGAAAAGTGGTAGTAAAATCACGAAAAATGTACCCCCTCCGCAAACAAATGCCATAAATGCACACTTACCTTTTACTGATCAGTATATTGACTTCTGTACAAACTCCCTGCCCATACATGGATCAAAATGTGTCGGGTCCCTGCTGAACCAGCCAAATTTCAATCCATTTATGATTGATTTAAGCTTGCCGCAAAGACGTTTTCCTTTGTGTGCCCAAAGATGCTCCAGTTCTAACCAGGCCTCTGATGGTAGCACATAATTTTAGGCATAATTTTGAGAGAAATGTATGATTTATTGTATGAATATGACCATAATAATATGCTCTAAAATAATATCAATGTAGACTAGATACAGTAGGTAGTAAATGTGGTCTGATTCTGCATTTCTGGCCCAGAGACAAGCCAGTGCCTGGCTTCAGACTCTGTAATATTCTTGTCTGATGTGCACCGTTCATTGTATATGTATACTGAGCTATACCAAAATCTTACCAGGATCTGGTTACATTGCTGGATTAGCACAAAAGCAGAACAAAGCTTGTCGTAGCCAGGACATAAAGAAGAGGGTATGGCACATTACCATAAACAATTGTTATTACATTTCTAGATTTATTTTTCCTATGTAAGTTTTCCTTGAGGAAATATTTAAGCGAATAACATTCGGTCACATTTGGCATTAATATATTTATATAATGGGGGGTGTTTAGAGTTATGTTGCAGTGAAGAGCTGAGGTCAAGGAGGGTAGAACAACTAAAGCGGCCTAAGTCAGCACATAACTGAAACTGAGTCCTGTCTGGTGGTATAGATCACAAAGAACAGGATATCTGGATAATCACTAATGAACAGCATCCAGGTTTTTAAAACAATCCAACATCCAGAGCTTGTACAGTTAAAACGTCCTCATACTTTAATGAACATGTTTCAAATACAAACATTCTGGCTTAAATGCAGACTAACTGGTATATGTGTTACTGGAAGATCATAGCGTGTTAGGCACTTTGATTTTGAAAGTGTACTAATACAATTTTTTTTCCAATGCATAAGGTATGTATCAGCCCAAATCTTTTAACCACTTAAGGACCGGACCAATATGCTGCTAAATGACCCAAGGGGTTTTTACAATTCGGCACTGCGTCGCTTTAACAGACAATTTGCGCGGTCGTGCGACGTGGCTCCCAAACAAAATTGGCGTCCTTTTTTCCCCACAAATAGAGCTTTCTTTTGGTGGTATTTGATCACCTCTGCGGTTTTTATTTTTGCGCTATAAACAAAAATAGAGCGACAATTTTGAAAAAAATTCAATATTTTTTACTTTTTGCTATAATAAATATCCCCCAAAAACATATATAATTTTTTTTTTCCTCAGTTTAGGCCGATACATATTCTTCTACCTATTTTTGGTAAAAAAAATCGCAATAACTGTTTATCGATTGGTTTGCGCAAATAATAGGGGATAGTTTTATTATTATTATTTTTTTTACTACTAATGGCGGCGATCAGCGATTTTTTTCGTGACTGCGACATTATGGCGGACAATTTTGACACATTTTTGGGACCATTGTCATTTTCACAGCAAAAAATGCATTTCAATTGCATTGTTTATTGTGAAAATGACAGTTACAGTTTGGGAGTTAACCACAGGGGGCGCTGTAGGAGTTAGGGTTCACCTAGTGTGTGTTTACAACTGTAGGGGGGTGTGGCTGTAGGTCTGACGTCATCGATCGAGCCTCCCTATAAAAAGGGATCACTCGATCGGTGCAGCCCCCACAGTGAAGCACGGGGAAGCCGTGTTTACATACTAAATGCCAAATAACGCACAGCAACGTAAGAATAGTATTGATTGAATCCAATGTATATGTTTCACTCCTTGTTCCAATACCTTCAAAGCATCTAATTGGAGATGAATGAGGTGGAAATAGTGAAAATTAATAATACAAAAATAAAGACTAAAAATAATAATTGATAGTCAACACAGTAATAATAATCCAACGGTATCATAAACAGTGATGACGTGAGCAATAAATCCGTGAAAAAAATCCAAAAGAACACACAGTGTAAAATCTGGGTGATAAATAATGTTAAAAGTAACATCAATGATTGTGAATAAATAATGTTCAGATAAAAATATATAATATGATGAAAATTTTTTTAAAAAAAATGTGATGATAAATATTAGAGTGTTCATCACATTTTAAAAAAAAATTTTCATCATTTTTTCATTATTTGGCATTTAGTATTTATTTTAATTGGCAAGCGCCTCTATTTACCCCCTATTTACATTGTCTTTTGGTGCGTGAGCACTATTTTAGTAGGGGCTGCTGCTTTTATTAATTTTTATTAATAATTTTAGCTTAATTTTTAATATTCACAGTCAGGCTGGTTTTGCGCATTGGTTCCCCCCTTACACATATCGTGTTTACATACGGCTCTACCCGTTCTTCAGCTCCAGGGAGCGATCGCGAGGGGGCGGCTAGAAACGAATAACCGCGCCCTCGTCCCGGATCGCTCCTGAAGCCACGGGAACCGCCGCATGTACGGGGAGGGGTCCCGATCGGACCCCCGACCCACTTCTAGGCAGGCACGTACAGGTACGTTGATGTGCCTGTCCCTGCCATTCTGCCGACGTAAATGTACATGCGGCGGTCCGGAAGTGGTTAAATACGTTTACTTTGTGGAATTAACTAGGTTAAATTTTAAAAGGGGAGAGTTTAGTGGGACTTTATATGAGGAAATTACACAGTCAATTACCACCATCCCTGTTATTTGTATAAAGGAAGAGCGAAGGAGAACGGGACTTTAAATACAGTGTGTGCGGGAAAAGCTTTGAAATGGTAAAGGATGATTGAAGTAGATTATGATCATTTAATACTTTCATATAATGTATCGTACATAACTATATTACATTATTGAAGAAGGTCATAATTATACAGTATTAAATACTTATATAGATAGATTCAAATTCATGTCAACAAAAAGACAAAAATTATAAGGTTAAAATACATGGGGGCAGATCCACAAAAGGATTACGCCGGCGTATACGCCGGCGTAATTTTAAAATTCCTGCGTTGTATCTTTGTTTTGTATTTACAAAACAAGATACGACGGCATCTGGCATCGATCCGACAGGCGTACGTCTTAGTACGCCGTCGGATCTTAGATGCAATTTTTCGGCGGCTGCTAGGTGGCGTTTCCGTCGAATTCCGCATCGAGTATGTAAATGAGCTAGTTACGGCGATCCACGAACGTATGTCCGTCCGGCGCATTTTTTTACGTCGTTTTCGTTCGGCTTTTTCCGGCGTATAGTTAAAGCTGCTGTTATAAGGCGTACTCAATGGTAAGTATGGCCGTCGTTCCCGCGTACAACTTTGAATTTTTTACGCCGTTTGCGTAAGTCGTTCGCGAATAGGGATTTGCGTAGAATGACGTCACCGACGTGAGCATTGGCTTGTTCCGGGTTAATTTAGAGCATGCGCACTGGGATACCCCCACGGACGGCGCATGCGCAGTTAAAAAAAACATGGTTTACGTCGGGTCACGACGTATTAACATAAAACACGCCCCTATCACATCCATTTGAATTCTGCGCCCTTACGCCGTCAAAGATACACTACGCCGCCGTAACTTACAGCGCAAATTTTTGCAGGATTCGAAAAAAAATAAGTTACGGCGGCGTAGTGTATTTTAGATACGCTGCGCCCGGCGGATTCTTACGCGCAGGTACGTGGATCTGCCCCATAGACTATTATGGAAAGCTTAAAACAGTTCAAAACAAAAATCGGGATATACAGACACAAAATGCAATATGGGGTATTGTAGTAACATATAGTTGGAGCATGAAGTTGTTAGCTCTACGCGTTTCGTGACTTTAAGTCGCTCATCAGGAGCAAAGATGCATTGTGTTTCTGTAAAGACAAAAGCACAATTTAGGCTGGTTCAGGGCATCTGACATTCTGGGGAATGTTAGCAATCAAAGTCCCAGTTGGTACTTACCAGGGTATTCCCATGGAAGTCGAGCCCAACCAGACCCTCTCTCTCTCTTCACTCCATTCACTTTCTGGAGCAAAGTAAAACACCAGATACTTCCCAATAATGGAGAAGCACGGCTCTTTTCCTTTCTCCCATGAATAGCCAGCTAATTGTCAGACCTTAGCACCCTATAGAGGGCAAGAAGATAGTCCTAAGCCTGTGTAAACTTAAACCAGACTAACTCAAACTAGTCAAAGTTAAGGGGGTCATTTTATTTTAGTTGTAGATGTTGTAGGAAAGGGGACTTCTCACTGTCTCTTTTTTTTCGCAGTCTGTTTTTTCTTATATCACCCTCTCTATTTATCTTGGTAAACATTGTCACTAAAACAGAATGTAGCCCTCTTTTGGGAGGTGTATGAGAAATGACCCTCCCCAAATAGGATATTACACTAAACCTGTAGGTAAATAACAGAGCCAGGACCTTCGCTAAGTGGAAAAGTATGTTTGATATTAAAATTGGTAATGCCTCCACCCAGGACAGAGATTTTGTGAACAGAGGGAATTCCCTCCTGGGAAATTAATCAGTTTTCTAATTAAGGGAGAAGTATAGCCAAAGCTTATTTCCTGTGACCTGTTTTCAGCCAACAGCGAGCTAAAGCCCACTGCCAGCTGACATCACTCAGCCGATCTAGGCTGAGGAAAGATCTTAACTTTACAGTCGGGATCCACCCAGATGGCTGGACCAGCATCTGGCTCAGCTGGGTTGCTGGGAGACTGAGCCAACCACTCCCTCCCCTCCCTAGCCCAGAACTCCATTGAGCACTAGAGGGGCAAAGCAGAGTACCGATGACTGACAGTAACCAGCGGTGGTGGTGTTTGGTCACTCAGCTTTGCCGGCAAGGGACAGATACAGCATCAGACCGATGCTGCATCCACCTAAGTGAATATCATTTTTTTTTAGGAATCCCTCTTTTAAAGTTATTGGGAGCAGACGAACTACTGCAACCTGTGTATAACATCAACCACAGGCATATATATATATATATACACCAGTATGAAAATAATACAATCTTTTTATTTTCTAAGAAAAGATTACTATTAGTACATACATCCAATATACAAACAGATATTATCAGCAAAGGACCCGATAGGAATCCTAGTGAAATTGTGCACATACGGTGTCTTGAAAAAGTATTCATATCCTTTGAAATTTTCCACATTTTGTCATGTTACAACCAAAAATGTAAATGTATTTTATTGAGTTTTATGTGATAGACCAACAAAAAGTGGCACATAATTGTGAAGTGGAAGGAAAATGATAAATGGTTTTCAAAATGTTTTACAAATAAATATGTGAAAAGTGCGGCATGCATTTGTAGTCAGTCAATACTTTGTGAAACCACCTTTCACTGCAATTAAGGCTGCAAATCTTTTTGGGCATGTCTCTTCAAGCTTTGCACATCTGTAGAGTGTATCTTTTGCCCATTCTTTTTTGCAAAATAGCTCAAGTTCTAGTCCTAGTGAAATTGTGCACATACTGTACAGTGCTTTGAAAAAGTATAAATTTTCTTTTAAATTTTCCACATTTTGTCATGTTACAACCAAAAATGTAAATGTATTTTATTGAGTTTTATGTGATAGACCAACACAAAGTGGCACATAATTGTGAAGTGAAAGGAAAATGATTAATGGTTTTCAAAATGTTTTACAAATACATATCTGAAAAGTGTGGCTGCATTTGTAGTGAGTCAATACATTGTAGAACCACCTTTCACTGCAAGTATGTCTCTTCAATCTTTGCACATCTGTAGGGCCAGATTCACGTAGCGCAGCGGATCTATAGATCCGCTCGATCTACGTGAATTAAGATCCGCTCCCGACAGGGTCGTAACTAGAAATCACAGGGCCCCATAGCAAAATGTTGTATGGGGCCCCCCAGAGCCGCCCTAGTGTCAATGCAGCGTGACCTGTGCCCCATACAGCGTGACCTGTGCCCCATGCAGCGTGACCTGTGCCCCATACAGCGTGACCTGTGCCCTATGCAGCGTGACCTGTGCCCCATGCAGCGTGACCTGTGCCCAATGCAGCGTGACCTGTGACCAATGCAGCGTGACCTGTGCCCCATACAGCGTGACCTGTGCCCTATGCAGCGTGACCTGTGCCCTATGCAGCGTGACCTGTGCCCTATGCAGCGTGACCTGTGCCCCATGCAGCGTGACCGTGCCCAATGCAGCATGACCTGTGCCCCATACAGCGTGACCTGTGCCCCATGCAGCGTGACCGTGCCCAATGCAGCATGACCTGTGCCCCATACAGCGTGACCTGTGCCCCATACAGCGTGACCTGTGCCCCATACAGCGTGACCTGTGCCCCATACAGCGTGACCGTGCCCAATGCAGCGTGACCTGTGCCCCATACAGCGTGACCTGTGCCCCATACAGCATTGCCCGTGCCCAATACAGCCTGGCCTGCCTGTGCCCAATACAGCCTGGCCTGCCTGTGCCCAATACAGCCTGGCCTGCCTGTGCCCAATACAGCCTGGCCTGCCTGTGCCCCATACAGCCTGGCCTGCCTGTGCCCCATACAGCATGACCTGTGCCCAATACGGCATTGCCTGTGCCCAATGCGGCATGACCTGTGCCCAATACAGCGTTGCCTGTGCCCAATACAGCCTGGCCTGTGCCCAATACACCCTGAACTGCCTGTGGCCCATACAGCATGACCTGTGCCCAATACAGCATTGCCTGTGCCCAATACAGCCTCACAAGTGCAGAGGAAGAAGCAAGCCGGCCGGATCAGCAGAGAGCGGGATTGCCCCCTGTAATAGCTTTCATTTGAATTTCCAGTCTTCCTGGGGCTCATCGTCACATAGCCCCACCTCTTAGCCCAACGCCTTAGATGATGTCACATGTCCGACACTGGACCGGCGTTCTGTCGATCAAAGGTGCCGGACCAAGAGGTGGAGCTATGTGACATGACCCCCGGGAACACTGGAAGTTCTAATGAAAGCTATTACAGCGGGCAATTCCGCTCTCTGCTGATACGGACAGCTCGCCTCTTTCTCTCCTCTCTCTTCCCCTGGCTGGGAGACCATGCCGGCGATGCTCTTATCCAGTGCCGGCCCAAGACATTGTGCTGCCTGGTACCAAGAATGAAATGCTGCCCCCCCAAAAAAAAAAAATCGCGCCCACCAAAATGCCCCCACATTCATTATTTTATATCAGGATAACTAAAGTGGACCTGTCATGGCTCTATACATGTATATAGAAGTATAAAGAGGACCTGTCATGGCTCTATACATGTATATAGAAGTATAAAGAGGACCTGTCATGGCCACACAGAGGCCCCGCTTACATCAGAGCCTGCACAGAGGCCCCCCTTACATCAGAGTCTGCAGAGAGGCCCCCCTATTACATCAGAGGTTGCACGGAGGCCCCCCATTACATCAGAGGTTGCACGGAGGCCCCCCCATTACATCAGAGGTTGCACAGAGGCCCCCATATTACATCAGAGGTTGCACAGAGGCCCCCCCATTACAACAGAGGTTGCACAGAGGGCCCCCCCATTACAACAGAGGTTGCACAGAGGCCCCCCCATTACATCAGAGGTTGCACAGAGGCCCCCATATTACATCAGAGGTTGCACGGAGGCCCCCCCATTACAACAGAGGTTGCACAGAGGCCCCCCCCCCCATTACAACAGAGGTTGCACAGAGGCCCCCCCATTACATCAGAGGTTGCACAGAGGCCCCCATATTACATCAGAGGTTGCACAGAGGCCCCCCATTACAACAGAGGTTGCACAGAGGCCCCCCATTACAACAGAGGTTGCACAGAGGCCCCCCCATTACATCAGAGGTTGCACAGAGTCCCCCCCATTACATCAGAGGTTGCACAGAGGCTCCCCCATTACATCAGAGGTTGCACGGAGGCCCCCCCATTACATCAGAGGTTGCACGGAGGCCCCCCCATTACATCAGAGCTTGCACAGAGGCCCCCACATTACATTAGAGGTTGCACAGAGCCCCCCCCCATTACATCAGAGGTTGCACGGAGGCCCCCCCATTACATCAGAGGTTGCACGGAGGCCCCCCATTACATCAGAGGTTGCACAGAGGCCCCCACATTACATCAGAGGTTGCACAGAGCCCCCCCATTACATCAGAGGTTGCACAGAGGCCCCCCCATTACATCAGAGGTTGGACAGAGGCCCCCCCCCATTACATCAGAGGTTGCACACAGAGGCCCCCCCCATTACATCAGAGGTTGCACACAGAGGCCCCCCCCCATTACATCAGAGGTTGCACAGAGGCCCCCCAATTACATCAGAGGTTGCACGTGGGCCCCAGATTACATCAGAGGTTGCACAGAGGCCCCCCCCAATACATCAGAGGTTGCACGGAGGCCCCCCCATTACATTAGATGCTTGAGCTGCTAAGCAGACACATCTCTCTCCTCTCCCTCACCTCCTCTGCACCGCGCAGTGAGAAGCGAGTGGGGGGAAAGCTTGGTCAGGTGCTAGCAGTTCCAGCTACATGAGCAGACAGTGACACAGCTCTCCCTCCCCTCCTCTGCCCCGCGAATGAAGCTTGGTGCTAGTGATGTCCAGCAGTCCCAGCTGCATGGGCAGACTCATCTCTCCTCTCCCCTCCTCTACACCGCAGATTGAGAAGGGGGGGGAGGGGGTGCTAGCAAAATGACAGCAGTTCCAGCATGAGCTGCCCCATGGATTGAGATGCGCGCGTGGGGGGGGGGGTGCTAGCAGCGACTCGAGACCTCATTTCACCGCTCCCTCCACTCTGCAGCGGGGAAGAAGGGGGGGAGGGGCCGGGAGAGTGCCGCGGCGCTGCCATTCTCACTGCAATTAGCCTCACAGCGGAGCAGGCCGAACGGGATGGGGGCCGGCTCTGCTCTTATCCTCACCATTATAACAGAGGTTGCACAGAGGCCCCCCATTACAACAGAGGTTGCACAGAGGCCCCCCCATTACATCAGAGGTTGCACAGAGTCCCCCCCATTACATCAGAGGTTGCACAGAGGCTCCCCCATTACATCAGAGGTTGCACGGAGGCCCCCCCATTACATCAGAGGTTGCACGGAGGCCCCCCCATTACATCAGAGTTTGCACAGAGGCCCCCACATTACATCAGAGGTTGCACAGAGCCCCCCCCCATTACATCAGAGGTTGCACGGAGGCCCCCCCATTACATCAGAGGTTGCACAGAGCCCCCCCATTACATCAGAGGTTGCACAGAGGCCCCCCCATTACATCAGAGGTTGGACAGAGGCCCCCCCCATTACATCAGAGGTTGCACACAGAGGCCCCCCCCATTACATCAGAGGTTGCACACAGAGGCCCCCCCCCATTACATCAGAGGTTGCACAGAGGCCCCCCCATTACATCAGAGGTTGCACGTGGGCCCCAGATTACATCAGAGGTTGCACAGAGGCCCCCCCCAATACATCAGAGGTTGCACGGAGGCCCCCCCATTACATTAGATGCTTGAGCTGCTAAGCAGACACATCTCTCTCCTCTCCCTCACCTCCTCTGCACCGCGCAGTGAGAAGCGAGTGGGGGGAAAGCTTGGTCAGGTGCTAGCAGTTCCAGCTACATGAGCAGACAGTGACACAGCTCTCCCTCCCCTCCTCTGCCCCGCGAATGAAGCTTGGTGCTAGTGATGTCCAGCAGTCCCAGCTGCATGGGCAGACTCATCTCTCCTCTCCCCTCCTCTACACCGCAGATTGAGAAGGGGGGGGGAGGGGGTGCTAGCAAAATGACAGCAGTTCCAGCATGAGCTGCCCCACGGATTGAGATGCGCGCGCGGGGGGGGGGGGTGCTAGCAGCGACTCGAGACCTCATTTCACCGCTCCCTCCACTCTGCAGCGGGGAAGAAGGGGGGGGAGGGGCCGGGAGAGTGCCGCGGCGCTGCCATTCTCACTGCAATTAGCCTCACAGCGGAGCAGGCCGAACGGGATGGGGGCCGGCTCTGCTCTTATCCTCACCGGGCCCCCCTGATCCTCACTCGGCCGCGGGCCCCATAGCGCCCGCGTGGGTCGCTATGGCGGTAGTTCCGCCACTGGCTCCCGAAGTTTAGGAGGCAAGTGGCTAATTCACAAACAACTTACCTCCCAACTTGCGACGGCGGATCCTAACTCCCCCGGCGGAATTCAAATTCTGCGGCTAGGGGAGTGTACTATTTAAATAAGGGGCGTTCCCGCGCCGATTTAAATGCGCAGGCGCCGTCCGGGGAATTTCCTGGCGTGCATTGCTCCCACTGACGTCACTAGGACGTCAGTGGTTGCGACGTGAGCGGGACTTGCGACGCGCGTGTTCGACGTAGGAAAATTCTAATTCAATGCGGGAACGCCGGCTATACTTAACATTGGCTGCGCCTGATAAAAGAAGGGGTAAAATATACGACGGAAAACCGCTACGGAAACGACGTAAGAACACTGCGACGGGTCCGCGTACGTTCGTGAATTTGCGTATCTTGCTGATTTAAATTGAAAAAAAAGATCCGACAGTGTAACACATTGTAACACTGTCGGATCTAGCCCTATCAATGCGTAACTGATTCTATGAATCAGGCGCATAGATAGGATCAGTGTAAGTCAGAGATACGATGGTGTATCTGTAGATACACCGTCGTATCTCTTTGTGAATCTGGCCCGTAGAGTGTAACTTTTGCCAATTCCTCTTTGCAAAATAGCTCAAGTTCTGTAGGATTGGATGGCAAGCACCTGTGAACAGCAATTTTCAAGTCTTGCCACAGATTCTCAGTTGGATTTAGGTCTGGACTTTGACTGGGCCATTCTCACATGAATATGCTTTGATCTAAACTAGAAATGAGCCAGAACTTGCGAACACACCAAATGTTTGTGTGAACTTTAGAACCCCGTTAAAGTCTATGGGACATTTGAAATCTAAAGTGCTAATTTTAAAGGCTAATATGCAAGTTATTGTCCTAAAAAGTGTTTGGGGACCTGGGTCCTGTCCCAGGGGACATGTTTCAATGCAAAAAAAGTTTTAAAAACGGCTGTTTTTTCGGGAGCAGTGAATTTAATAATGCTAAAAGTGAAACAATAAAAGTGAAATAATACTTTAAATTTCGTACCTAGGGGGGGGTGTAAAGTTAGCATGTGAAATAGCGCATGTTTCCAGTACATAGATCTGTCCCTGCACAAAGTGTCATTTCTGAAAGGAAAAAAAGTCTTTTAAAATCGGACTTGCGGCTATAATGAATTGTCGGCTCTGGCAATTCAGAGGATTCATTCATAAAAAAAAATTAAAATAGCGTGGGGGTCCCCCCAAATTCCATTACCAGGCCCTTCAGGTCTGGAATGGATATTAAGGGGAACCCCGCCGTCAATTTAAAAAAAAATGACGTGGAGTTCCCCCAAAAATTCACACCAGACCGCTTATCCGAGTATATTAACCTGGCCAGCCACAGAAAAGAGGGGGGCACAGAGTGGAAGTGTAAATAGTTGGAAAAAACACACACACACCGTAGAAAAAAGTCCTTTATTAATAAAAAAATAATAAAAAAAATCCAGCGGTGATAATCCACTCTCGGTCCCGGCTTCCTGCTCCAATGTTGTCTGTATCCAGCGACTGGCGCTGGTGATCTCCGGTCCAGCGATGAGAAGATCCATCCATCCAGAGCGCAGCATCGCCGACGTCACGTGACCCCGCACCCTCTGACGCACCCTCTGCTACGTCACTGGGGAAGCCCAGGAAGGGGGAAGACTGGGCTTACCCAGTGACGTAGCAGAGGGTGCATCAGAGGAGGCGGGGGTCACGTGACGGGTGGCCCCGCCTACCCTATATAAGAAATGTCACAGCTTCAGCCGTGTCATTCGCTGGGCTGTGTCCAGCTGTGAGAGGAGGTCGGCGATGCTGCGCTCTGGATGGATGGATCTTCTCATCATTGGACCGGAGATCACCTGCACCTGTCGCTGGAGACAGACAACGTTGGAGCAGGAAGCCAGGAACAAGTGGATTATCACCGCTGGATTTTTTTTAAATAATAAAGGACTTTTTTTACGGTGTGTGTGTGTGTGTGTGTTTTTTCCAACTATTTACACTTCCTTCGTGAAATGGTAGGGGTACTATGTACCCCATTACCAATTCACATAGGGGGGCAGGATCTGGGGGTCCCCTTTGTTAAAGGGGTCTTCCAGATTCTGATAAGCCCCCCGCCCGCAGACCCCCACAACCACCGGGCAAGGGTTGTGGGGATGAGGTCCTTGTCCCCTTCAACATGGGGACATCCTCCCCATGTTGAGGGCATGTGGCCTGGTACGGTTCAGGAGAGGGGGGGGCCGCACTCTGTCCCCCCCTCTTTTCTGCGGCCAGCCAGGTTAACGTGCTCGGATAAAGGGTCTGGTTTGATTTTTTGGGGGGAACTACACGCCATTTTTTTTTTAAAATTTGGGGTGGAGTTTCCCTTAAAATCCACACCAGACCTGAAGGGTCTGGAATGGATATTTGGGGGGAACCCCACATCATTTTTGTTTTTTAAATTGACGGCGGGGTTCCCCTTAATATCCATTCCAGACCTGAAGGGCTTGGTAATGGAATTTGGGGGGACCCCCACGCTATTTTTTTTATGAATGAATTCGCTCTGAATTGCCAGAGCCGACAATTCATTATAGCCGCAAGTCCGGTTTTAAAAGACTTTTTTTCCTTTCAGAAATGACACTTTGTGCAGGGACAGTTATATGTACTGGAAACATGCGCTATTTCACATGCTAACTTTACACCCCCCCCTAGGTATGAAATTTAAAGTAATATTTCACTTTTATTGTTTCACTTTTAGCATTATTAAATTCACTGCTCCCGAAAAAACTGCCGTTTTTAAAACTGTTTTTTGCATTGATACATGTCCCCTGGGACAGGACCCAGGTCCCCAAACACTTTTTAGGACAATAAATTTCACATTAGCCTTTTAAATTAGCACTTTAGATTTCTCCCATAGACTTTAACAGGGTGGCTTTTCGAATTTACCGCGAACACCCCTAATTGTTCGTTGTTCGCCGAACAGGCAATGTTCGAGTCGAACATGAGTTCGACTCGAACTCGAAGCTCATCCCTAATCTAAACCATTCCATTGTAGCTCTGGCTGTATGTTTAGGGTCGTTGTCCTGCTGAAATGGTGGGTGTTCAGGGTGATGTGCAGTGTTAGTTTTCCACCACACATAAAGCTTTTTGCTTATGGACCAAAAGTCAAATTTTGCTCTCATCTGATCAGAGCACCTTGTTCCACATGTTTGCTGTGTCCCTCACATGGCTTCTCGCAAACTGAAAACAGGACTTCTTATGGCTTTATTTCAACAATGACTTTCTTCTTGCCACTCTTCCATAAAGGTCAGATTTGTGGAGTGCAGGAGTGGACAGAGGGAGTGCAGTTGTCCTGTGGACAGATTCTCCAACCTGAGCTGTGGATTTCTGCACCTCCCCCAGAGTTACCATGGGTCTCATGGCCGCTTCTCTGATTAATGCTCTCCTTGCCCAGCCTGTCAATTTAGGTGGATGGCCATGTCTTGGTAGGTTTGCAGTTGTGCCATACTCTTTCCATATTTGGATGATGGATTGAACAGTGCTCTGTGAGATGTTTAAAGCTTGGGATATTTAGTGCCATTAGTGAGGGAGCATCTCCAGAACGTCCAGGATGCCCAGAGGAGGGTGTATAACCGGTCCATTAACATCAGGCAATTTCAAGTGGGGGAACCGGGTGGCTGTTTCAATTCCCACAGTAGAGAGCAATTTTTTTTTTCCAAATGGTAGGGTCTATTTGAGGTGGTGGGAAAAGTGGATGAGGTGAACTACAGGGTGCACCAACCTGGAAAAGTAAACCATACTAAATTTATCACATCAATTTGTTAAAACCCTGGAGAGATCGAGAACAGGTGTCCATTGTAATAGGTCTCAATGCAGGGCACCCTGCTGGAGTTGACCTTGTGCAGGTTGCTGCTACCCTCTCTATGCCTCAAACCCAACGAACAAAGGAGTTTCTGCAGAGAAACAGAGCAATTTTTACAGGGTTACCTGGTTTTACCAATGTCATTGAACATGATAATATAACAGAACACAGAGTCTGATTAAAATCATATCGCATCCCAGAAGCTCATAGAAAGGCAGTATCCGAAGAGGTGAGAAGGATGCTTCAACTTGACGTCATTGAGGAATTGCTGAGTGAATGGTCGAGTCCAATAGTTTTGGTATGGAAACCCAACAGCACCCTACATTTCTGTATTGACTTTAGGAAACTTAATGAAGTGTCCAAATTTGATGCCTATCCAATGCTCCAGGGCCAGGGTAGACGAGTTAATTGAGATGTTGGGTCCCACCCGGTACATCACCATGTTGGACCTCACAAAAGGGTACTGGCGGATTCCCCTCACCAAGGAAGCTAGAGGGAAAATAGCTTTTTCCACTCCCGAGGAAAACATCCAGTATAGGAGGATGCCATTTGGCCTACACTCTGCCCCTGCCATGTTCCAAAGGTCAATGGACAAAACATTACACCACCATTGACAATACACCTCGGTCTATCTGGATGATATTTTCATTTTTAGCACCGGTTTGGGAGTCCCATCTTACCTGGTTCAGGCAGTCATAGACTCTCTGAGGAAAGCAGGGTTCACAATTAATCCTGAAAAATGTGTAGTTGGGATGGAGAAGGCCAAGTACCTAGGGTACATTGTGGGTAAGGGGCTAGTGAAACCTCAGTTGAATAAGGTAAAAGCCATACAGAACTGGCCCTGTCTCCTAATCAAAAAGCAGGTCAGAGCATTTCTGGGCACAGTTGGTTACTATCTAAGGTTCGTCCCCAACTTTGCCACCATCGCTGCACCACTGACTGACTTAACAAAAGGCAGGAAGTCAGTAATGATCAAATAGAATACGGATGCTGAAGAAGACTTTCAGAAGCTTACAGTGGCATTGTGCCAGCATCCGGTGCTTGTGGCTCCTGATTTTGTGAAAGAACTTGTAGTGCAGAAAGATGCCTCAAGTGAGGGCTTAGGGGCAGTATTGTCTCAAGAGGTCAATGGGGAAGAGCACCCCGTAGTTTTTCTGAGTATGAAGCTGACAACAGCGGAGAAAAACTATGCTGTGGTAGAGAGGGAGTGTCTTGCCATCAAGTGGTCTCTGGACTCCCTACGATATTTTCTCCTAGGTAGGAGGTTTTGCCTGGTGTCAGACCATTGACCTGGATGAGACAAACCAAGCACACAAATGCCAGGGTGACATGGTGGTTGTTTTCTCTACAGGAGTTTAATTTTGGGGTAGAGCACAGACCCAGGAGACAACTTTAGAATGCCAATGCGCTCTCCCCAGTCCATTATATGGTGTCAAAGGGTGCAACCAACACCTCTGCGTTGAGGCAGAGGGGGGGATATGTACAGTACGCCAATGTTGGGTCCTGGATGGGTGCTATATAACACCGATATTTGGGTTATGGTCCCTTTAAGGGAAGTGTGGTAGTATTCAGGGGGTCGCCCAGGATAGGTGAGGAATTCCCAGGAATAGCCTTAACCACTACAGATCCGCGCTATCGTCAAAGTCTGCAGCGTGGACCTGAAGTGCCGAGTGGACGTCTTCAGGCGTCCTATTGTTTACATTACCCGCGCGCGCCGCTGGGGGGCACACAGCGGGTAAACACTGTCGTGGTGCATCGCTGGGAAGCCGAAGCGTGTACCTGGTGGCCGAGATGTCCGCCGGGTACACGCGATCGTCGGTAATACAGCAGGGACGTGGAGCTCTGTGTGTAAACACAGAGCTCCACGTGCTGTCAGAGGAGAGGAGACCGATCTGTGTCCCTTGTACATAGGGACACAGCATCGGTCACCTCCCCCAGTCACCCCCCTCCCCCCACACAGTTAGAACACACCCAGGGAATACATTTAACCCCTTCCTCACCCCCTAGTGTTAACCCCTTCCCTACCAGTCACATTTATACAGTAATTAGTGCATTTTTATAGCACTGATCGCTGTATAAATGTGAATGGTCCCAAAATTGTGTCAAAAGTGTCCGATATGTCCGCCGCAATATCGCAATATCACAGGCCTGACAAAAAAAAAACGCAGATCGCCGCCATTACTAGTAAAAAATAAAAAATAAATCATAAATCTATCCCCTATTTTGTAGGCGCTATAACTTTTGCGCAAACCAATCAATAAACGCTTATTGCGATTTTTTTAACAAAAATATGTAGAAGAATACATATGGGCCTAAATTGAGGATTTTTTTTTTTTTTAATTGGAATATTATTATAACAAAAAGTAAAAAATATTGTGTTTTTTTTCAAAATGTTCTGTCTTTTTCTGTTTATAGCACGAAAAATAAAAATCGCAGAGATGATCAAATACCACCAAAAGAAAGCTCTATGTGTGGGGAAAAAATGATAAAAATATAATTTGGGTACAGTGTTGTATGACCGCGCAATTGTCATTCAAAATGCGTCAGCGCTGAAAGCTGAAAATTGGTCTGGACACGAAGGGGGTTTAAGTGCCCAGTAATGAAGTGGTTAAACAGGAGAGGACCGACTCACAGTTCTCTCTGTGTTAATAGAGAGATATTTGGGGCCTGGAATTTCGAAGGCTCTGAAGTTATATTCAGGTGGGAAAGCCTCCACCCCTGACTACAGGGATTTCAGCACACACAGGGTTAAGAGCCTCCAGGAAGCAGCTCTTAAAGATGGGAAGTAATGGACGAAGCTCCCCTTGTCCCTTCTTGGGAGGATAAATGTCCTCAAGATGTCAGTAATCCCTAAGCTCCTCTACCTTTTTGAGACCCTACCAGTAATGATCCCAATGTCCCAACTGAAATTACTCCAACAAAACTTTCTGAACTTCATATGGAATAACACGTCCCATAGGATAGCTAGCACAGTTCTTCTTGCAACTCGCGCTAGGGGGGGTTTGAGAGCACCCGATATAATCAAGTATTATTTTGCCACACATCTGAGAGCTATAGCCTCTTGGACGTCCAGATGCGCACCTAATAGGTGGTCAGAGATAGAGATGGGCATTACAGTCCCTGCCCACCCCTGCTGCATGTTGTGGCCTTCCTCTGACAAGTATACCTCTCATCTGCGTAAGGTCTGTTTAAACCCAATGCTGTTTACACTTTCAATCTGGAAAAGACGCTCTGGGAAATACCCCCTCTCATCCCCATGCTCTCCTTTAGTGAATATTATCTTTAACCCATAAATCCCTGACAGCTTATCCTACGACGCCATGTTACCCTGGACAAAAGCTGGTGTATTTCAGCTACGCCATCTAGTACACCCAGTGACACGTAAATTTCTTACTTTTTCTGAGCTGCAATCAAAATACAAACTCCCGAAAAATCTCTTCTACTCCTTTTTACAAATCAGGCATTTCATTTCCACTAGAATCCCACATTTGACTTTAATTATGCCCACAGAATTTGAACTGTTATGTTTCAGAGGCCCTTATGAACCTCACCTGATATCCACCATTTATAAGACTTTACATGATACCCCTCAGATCACGGAGCAAACTCATTCCTACATGCGGAAATGGTCTCATGTTTTGAACAGACCCACTTCTTTACCCGAATGGAGGAATATTTGGGAGGCTACTTCCAAGGTATCTAGATGTGTAGCCCAGAAGGAAACTGCCTATAAAATACTAATGTTTTGGTATAGGACCCTGGAATTTTTATTGGCAAGGAAGCTGACACCTTCTGGACGATGTTGGAGATGTGGTTCTTCCTTAGGCACCCACTATCACATATTCTGGGAGTGCCCTATGATTACACCCTATTGGTCTAAAATACATGCCCTTTTGGGAAAAGTTCTAGGTATTCCTATCCCCCTACATCCTTTATACCTCCTTCTGGGATTACCCCTTCCAAAAACACCTAAACCCCTTAGGCCTCGTACACACCAGAGGATATCCACTGGAAACGGTCCGCCGGACCGTTTCCAGCGGATAAATACTCTGGCGGATTTGGATCTGATGGCTGTACACACCATCAGATCGAAATCCGCGCGGAATACATCCGCGGTGACGTGTCTCGCCATCGCCGCGACGATGACGCAGCGACGTGCGCGACGCTGGAAGGCAACTACTTCCACGCATGCGTCAAATCATTACGACGCATGCGAGGGATGGGAGCGGACAGATTGATCCGGTGAGTCTGTACAGATGACCGAATCAATCCGCTGGACACGATTCAAGCGGATAGATTTCTTAGCATGCTAAGAAATTTCTATTCGCTTGAAATCGATCGGCTGGACGAATCTCCGCGGAAAAATATCCGCTAGGCCGTACAGACGACCGGATTTGTCCGCTGGAACTGATCCGCGGATCAATCCCAGCGGATAGATCCGGTCGTCTGTACTAGGCCTTAGGAAATTGATGGCCTTTATTCTACTAGCGGCCATACGGGCTATTCCCCAGTGCTGGGAAGTGGATTGTCTCAATAAAACATGTGAAAATATGACACCTAGCCTATTGTTAACCTTGTCTTAATGATTACTTAATGATTCCCACCTGATTACTTGTCTTTTTCTTTCCTAAACCATGATGCATTTCAATTGCTTGAAAATCATTTGACATTTTCTATTATCCCTGTTTACACGTGACAGGTTATGATTATTTCTCTCTCATTGGGAATGTATCCCTTCTGTTGACAGTTCTATATGAATCTGTATAATGTTTCTTCTTTTTGAAATATTCAATAAATAAACAATTTAAAAAAAAAAAAAAAAAGACGGGAAGTAGTGCTAGGTGTGTTGGTGAGTAGGAGTTGGTGAATACACCTGTCTTGGAGAGCTGTGAGTTTGCTGGAGGTTGCTAAAATAGTCAATAAGCACTTTTAAAACCTTGGGATAAAGACCCATCCATGAACTGTAGGTGTCTTTTTATTTTACTTTGTGCTGAAGATAAGCAGACTTTATTTTGTATGTTTGCTTGTGTTCTGCTTGAAGCCTTATTTTGATTTTCTTGCTGAAAATTAAAGCCTGTTTGTTTTTAAGTTTACCGGCTTTGCACTCGGTCCTGTGAAGCTACAATCCCCCAAACTTTACCATGCATATCTCCCAACTATCCCTGATTTTGAGGTACTGTTCCTGATTTGTAACAGTCACTCTGTCCCTCTTTCCCCCTCATTTGTCCCTCATTTTGGTCGGATCTATATACCTTTATATAGAATGCACTATTTACCTTTTTAAAAAGTGTTTCCCAGTGCTAAACCAATCATCCAATTTCTAAATGGCTGCATTTGTAAATTTTAAAAGCCAGTATAATAGTAGAAGGAATAGTACTGGTAAAACAAGCACTTGTGGGTTTAACTAATATTTTTCTTGTATAATTCTAAGGGGGCTTAGAAGGGGGTGTGTCCTATGCCTACATACTTTTGCTAATACTTGTCGTTCCCTTCTCGTAAAATTGGGAGGTATGTTCTCACACAACACAAAGGTTCTTGTATCACAATTGCATAGTTATCCGAGTAGAAATTGCAGAAGGCTTGCTTGCAAACAGAGAAGAAACCTTATATAGAGATCAATGATCCAAAACATATGCATTTGAATTAATACTCTATATGTTATTGCAGTATTAGAAACAGTTAAACTATTGTGGTCAGGCTATCAAATATAGGATGCAGTGGCCTGTAGGCCCCCATAACACTTCTGGAGGAGCAAGGTCTTCGGACTCTTCCTTAGCAAATTGGTGTTGTTTCCTCACCCTGGGGACCATGACATCCGTTTGTCCTTCTGAACGTAGTGCTCTACTAGGAGCATATTGTGTGTTTTTTTTCCGGAGGTTCTCTGGTCCACCTCCATGGACTATCCTATGCATAAAACAACCAACTTTAAACAGAACCCGCTCACGAACAGGCAACCAATGCAAGGTATTCATAATCGGGGAGATATGGTTTCTCCTACCAACACCCTTAATTAATCTTGCTGCGGTGTTCTGAATTAGTAGGAGTCTATGCATGATCTTTTTAGGTAGGCCAAGGTACAGAGCATTACAGTAGTTCAACTGACTGGTAATTGTTGCATGGATCAGCACGATCTTATCCGAGTCATCATCCAGATAGAAAAGGGTCTGCAGGAGCTTTAGTCGGAGGTGGCATGAACTCAACACTCCACTCACCTGAGGGTCCAGAGTCAATGTGGAATCCAAGATGACCCTCAAGTCCCTCACCCGGTTGGCCACCTCAGGCAGAGCACCGAACGAGGAAGGACACACGGGAATCGGAGTGTCTTCCTCCCTGTCCCCTTTGTGCCATTTAACTTAAGAAAGTTGGCACTGATCCACATATTGATCTCTTCTAAACAGACTGCCAGTGGAGACTGGTCTCTGTTTTCCCTTGACATGCTCAGATAGATCTCGGTGTCATCTGCATACATGTGGAACTGCAGACCGTGGCGTCGGATCAGGTTGGTCAATGGTCTCATATAGATATTAAACAGGATTGGCGACAACGCCGAACCCTGTGGTACCCCACAGGACAGGGAGCTGTAATTAGAGTGATAGGCTCCCAGCCTCACCTGTTGTGCCTTATCCTGGAGGAATGAAACCATCCATGCCAGTGCCATCCCTTCGATCTTGGCCATGTTTTTAAGTCTATGCAGTAACCGTGCATGATTGATGGTATCGAAGGCAGCTGACAAGTCCATAAGTATCAGAGCTACGGTTTCACTGTTGTTCAGGGTACGAAGTATATCATCTTGGACATTGACTAGGACTGTCTCGGTCCCGCGTCCAGGTCGGAATCCTGACTGGAGGTCATCTAGAATGTAATTGGGTTCCAGATGACTCTGAATCTGCTGGACTACGACTCTTTCAATGATCTTAGCAAGAAACACCAAGGTGGAAATAGGTTGGTTATTCTCTGGCTGGGCCACATCGAGGCCGACCTTCTTCATCAGTGGAATAACCACTACTTTTTTCAGATCGACAGGGACACACCCAGTCCGGGAAGGAACTATTTATAATCTCTGTGATGTATGGGCCAAGGTAGCTGTGGAGTCCTTCACAAGCTGGGCAGGGCAAGGATCCAGACACGAGGAGGAGGCCCTTAAGGCGCGCATCACCACTAGTACCTGTTCAACAGTGACAGGTGAGAAAAAGGAGAAGGGTGCACAGTCAGGCACCTCATCCTCCTCGAAATATGAGGAAGGTGCTATGGGGATATTATCCCTGATCAGGCTTATTTTTCTAATGAAGTAATCAGCAAGCCCCTGGCACAGCTCCTGAGACTGAACTTGGCTTGTCAGAGTACATCTTGGAATGGTTAGCTCTTTTGTGACCCTAAAGAGCTCCTTGGAGCTGCCTATAGCTTCCTTTATTGTCCCAGAAAAGTATTTTTTTTCCTCGTCTTTATGGTGTTTCTATAAAGGGATTTTAGTATCTCTGAGTACCAAGGTGGGTTTTTCTCTGAGGCTCTATAATCATGAGAGGCTTTTTCAGGAGCTATTGTATCCATGGTTAAAGCAATAGCCTTTTCATATCTCCTAAGGAGAGAGGTAGTACTACTATCTTTCAGTTCTTCATGTGCTTTCATAATCTTCCGAAAAGAAGACTGAATGATCAGGGGATTAAGAGTTTTAAGATCTCTCCTGAGAGTGGCCACATTGTTCCTACATGGAAAGTGTGGGGGAGATATATCGGATAGAAACACATGTTTTATCGGGACCAGTTTATGGTCACTCCAACTGATTTCGATGGGTTCAAGGGTTTTTAATTTAATCGTGTTATCTGATAAAACCCAATCTAGTGTATGTCCCACTGAATTTTTCACCAGTTGGTTAAAGCCTAGATCTTGACAAGCCAGGATCATATTTTGGAGCAGCTTTGTTTTGAGGGTCTTCTGCCCATAAATTGAAGTCTCCCATGACAGTAGATTTCCTACAATTAACAAATTGACTAGTTAGGAAGTCTAAAAATTCTAATTAAAATTCTTTTTTGCTTGGAGGGTGATACAATATAGTTATGGAAAAGGTCTCTTCCCTTCCTACATTTCATTTAACCGTCATAAATTCTAAATTTCCGTAAGATTTAATGTTAGGGACATGGGTGAATGCTATGTTTTGTCTAAAAATAAAAGCAACCCCACCTCCTGGGGCCTGAGTGCGATCAACAGATAAAATCTTATAACCTGGGGGCACCAACTCATCCATTCTAGGTTGAGAGAATGCTGAGAACCAGGTTTCAGTAAGTGCTAAATAGTCCAAGTCTTTTTGGACTATTAGATCTAAAATGGCCATTGTATGTCTAATTGCAGATCTACAATTCAGCATACCTCCATGGATCTGAATTTCTTTTTGTTTTAAACTTTCTTTAGTATCATTAACCATGTCGGTACAGTATGTCTACCTACAGTTTTTATATTCCTTCCATTTGAGGGACCTTTTGATATCCCATGCAGTTTTATTTTGTTTATTGCTCGGGTGGGGGGTACAAATGTGTGCTGGCTCAAGGCCATCAGTTGTTGTTTGGAGTATTGAAGCATCTCCATAATAAAAAATTATAAAACCAGGAGAAGGAGAAAGATAAAAACTTTAAAATATCACTTCAATCCGTCTGAGTGGGGAGTGATAGGTCAGAGGGGGAGCCCGCCCGTCCTGACACGGACGGGCACAGATGGGCTTCCCTCTGGCACGCCTACGGCTTCTAGTGACTTCCAGAGAACATGTACATGGAAGTTTTACAGATTAGTATGATGGTGTCTTCATCATGCAGGACTACAAGGACATAATTTGTATAACATTCATGTAAGCAAAGGTAGGCATAGATAGATTATCACACCCAATTGGCCTCTTATACTAAAGAAGGTAATATATGTTCAGAACTCAAAATTATGTAATTCATACAGCACATATTTTTGCAATTAAAGAAGATGGATGAGGATATATGGATGGATATTACTTTCATGTCTGAATTTTACTGCAAAAAAGTATTAAATAGGATTTTGGATTTTGGAATTTTTTAGTATAAATTCTGATACTTCTATGTGCAGCCTTAACAAGTGCTGGGGGATTATTATCACTTTCTGAAATAACGTTTTAGTTTTGGGACCTGCAATTATGTCAATATCACAATTTCACCTTATGAGTTATGTTTTATATGTCTGCAGTGTCAAATTCCAGGGTCTTGGGAAGATGTCTGTAGGATAAATTTACTGAAGGATGCTTCTCACCTCAGCAGGCTAATAAAACTAGGACTTCACCAGTTCACACAATGGCTGGAGATTTTTTTTTATAGCTGCACAAGATACTTTAACCCCCTAATTACAATTCCCACTGTACCATCTGTTTTGTAACAAATGTTTGAATCACTTTTCCTCCCTCATAACCAAATGTTTTCAGCAGGCACTTCACCATCAGGATCCTGTCAGTTAAGTGCAGGTTGAAGGTTATAGTCATGTGTATAACACACACATGTTTAGTTGAATTAACAAAGATTTGGTTACGTCTAGTTACGGCACAGAACTAATAAACAGCTTACAGTGAGGCAGTTAAGCTGTTATGCAGACCAGCATTTTGTGTCTAATTATATGTGTGTGGAAAGCAGTACTGATAAAACAGATGTCTGAAGACTCTCGCCTGGTCACTAAAATATTTTCTTACTAATGTTTTTCTTTATTACCTTTTAATTATCACCATTCCTTGCATGTTTCTAAGTCTTGCATTTACTGCTCTGTGACATCTACTCCTACCGCACAATATCACTTACGATTCACAGTGAGGTATAATATCAATAAGTCAATGCATATTAGTATAAATAAAGCTGAGCCAGGTTTAACGGAGAAGTATGGGTATTTTTTTATTGTAGAATCATATTTACTTAGGTAAATGCAGCATCGCTCTAATGCTGCATCTATCCCTCACTGGCGATAAGACTGAGAACCAAGCAATCAAACATAAAAAGCAATCCCCCGCCGATCACTTAGTTGTCACAGCTCCCTGAGCAGAGAGCTGATGACTGTCAGTCATCGACTCTGTGCCCCCCACATGCTCACTGGAGCGCTGGCCTGTGGAGGGGGCAGGAGCATCCTGCTCAAGCTCTCAGCAGGTTGTTTAGAGGCTGAGCCGGGTGCTGGTCCAGGCATGTGGGCAGATCCTGGCCATATGGTCGCAATCTTTCCCAAGTGTGGACAATTTCTGTAATGTCAGCTAGCAGTGGGCTTCAGCCTGCTGTCTGCTGAAAATGAGTCACAGCCGTGCAGAGCGAACTGCCCTCTTGTGATCCACAGGAGAGGTACAGCCAAACATGCTTTGGCTGTACTTTTCCTTTAAAATGCAGCTCACATTTGTTTGTTTGAGCAATCATGCTTATTGGAATAATAATATTCATGAGAGGGGTCACAAAAAGGGCATTTATGTGTTGTTATTTGCTTTATTGCTTCCCTACTTCTAAAGCAATCACATCAGTATTCAGAAGCCAAAAACGTACCTACCACCCTCTGAGCTTACCAGACATTTTCTGGCCAACCTTTCTTGGGGGGAAAATTGGCTGACCAGGTCGAATTGTATCAACCATTGGTGTTTTTTTTTTTTTGCTCTCTCCCTTCCCTCTTTCTTTAAAATATAACTTTCCATTTAGTTTTAGTTATTTTAATTATATTTTAATTTTATATTTAAATTTTAGTTGTATTTTAGGCATCTGAATTGTTTTAGTTTTAGTAGTATTTTAGTTGACTAAAATCTCTGTTACATTTTAGTTGACTAAAATCGAATGGGTTTAGTTGAATTGTAATGCACTA
This sequence comes from Rana temporaria, assembly GCF_905171775.1. Taxonomy (NCBI): domain Eukaryota; kingdom Metazoa; phylum Chordata; class Amphibia; order Anura; family Ranidae; genus Rana; species Rana temporaria. Next base: position 159,181,195 of record NC_053489.1, on the reverse strand, counting down.
GTTAAACTTTCTCTAGAATTTCCAAACTCATTGTATTCATGTAATTCCATGATGGACAATAATATACAGTGGCATCTCTCCTCTTCCCTGGCTCCTCCTCCTGTCTGTGTAGACCTCAGGAGGTGTGGGAGGGGCATGTTCAGCGGCGTTGCACTGTCTGTATTCACAGTAAACAGGTAAATGGGACCCTCACTCGAATATAAGCCAAAGGGGGCTTTTTCAGCATAAAAAATGTGCTAAAAAAGTCGGCTTATACACTAGTATATACGGTAAATATTTAATTCACACTGTTTTTTTTTTTAAATGTTTTTATCAAACAATATTTTAAAATCATTAATATTGTCTCTAATGCACTAAGACAGAACTTAAAAAATCCCTGTCTCTTTGAAGAGTGCCACTATATGGTAAATCTATGGCTATAACACACGGTGGTTACAGTGTGTGTTACAGACAATTACTGTAAGTCATAATTGTTTTTGCTAATTGTTAGTGTGAACGTTTAATACTTTACAATAAAAATACCTGGTGGCAGAGTAAAGAGTTTACATAACGATGATCCCTCTGTGTCAGTTGGACTGTGGTCCTGTGAGCTGGGAAATCTATAAGTAGGGTGAGGTTGGGATTGCTATCGTCATGCATCTGAAGTCGCGTTCGTCACAAAACTGTTTTAAATTAATTATTAATTCACTGCATAATGAAGGCTGAAAGAAAAAAAAATGCTGTTGAGTGTGATCTTTTCATTAGGAAGTGGTTACATATATTACCATTAAATACGTTGGTATGCTATATTCCATAGTCATCAGCATATTGGTATAGTAACCCGTGAATGGTTTGTTGGAAAATAATTAACATACAGAAAAAGCAAGTACAGTAGTTGGTGCAATGTCTTAACATTTTGTACTATTAAACTTTCTATTATTTAAGTATTTAAGGTAAGATTTTTACTTCTCCATTATATCAGGATTTCCATTATTCTTGGCAGGACATTCTAGAAATGTACTACGCTTACTAGAAAAGACTATGCCAACACTGCACTTAATGCAGCACACCAGGCTTGTTTGAAACGCAAACAGAAACTAGTACTGTCTAAAATGTTATGGTCCAGTATTCTGTGGTACTGCAGATAAAGCTGCACACCTATAATCTCACGGTCACATAGAGTCCCGTTTTTATACATAGGATTTTTCTCTTTTCCCTTGACAAATTGCCTTAAGTTAGTACTGAAAGCTTAACTGAACCCTCACAATTTATTATTGTAATGTAGCCAGTTTACAGTAACAAATTGGATCTTCTTTATCTGATAAGTAGTGCACCAAGGGTTAAAATACCTTTTTGCTGCATCAATCTGGAGAGTCCGACCACGTCTCTCTCGCACAAAGCAGCAGCCCAACTTTCTAAAGGGCTGTAAACAACCCAAACTTTGCACCAGTCAAAAGCACAGTATGACAGGGACGTTGGATCATGGGAGAGCTGGACAGCTGCTTTGTGTGGGATCGCCCAGCGTAAGTAACAGTGCAGGCATTTCTCAGTTCACAATTAGTTGACTGGCTTATGTCAAATCTTTTAAAGTATATGTCTAGTTTTCATTATGTTTTTGCCTCATCCTATACAGATTTCTTAAAGAGACCCAATCATCAGACCTCACATAAACCATGAGTAAACACTAAGTTAGTGTGAAACGCGCCAGATGTCCTGGGTTTCGTTGCTGTGACTTTTAGCACTTGTAGTGCCTGTTTCCATTTCTTACAATAAAGCTACATTGGATTGGAGTGTGGCTGTCCTAATTATCTTTTGTTTCTAATTGCCATGTGCATTGCCAGCACCCTCGGTTCCTGAGTGGAAGATTGCAACCAAGTAGGACCTACCTGGCAATTTCTGTTTCTTCACACACAGAATAATAAAGGGCACTTGTACCCACTTTTAAAAATATATTTTTGTGACCTGTGTAATTCTTGAAAGAGTCTGAGCACTTCCTGGAACTTTCAGTTCCTGTCTGTGCCAGCTAATGCTTTGTCACCCTGCTGCTCTGTAGGTAGACAGCAGTGGTCTGCACAGTTACTTGTTAGCAAATGCTAGGATTTTAGGCAAAATCAGCAATTCATTAACTATGCATTTATAAAGTAATTATACAGAAATACCAGTTGGAGCAGAGTCATTAGTGCACAAACAAATTACACAAAACAGGAGCTGATTGTAATATATGAATATGAATGGAGGAGTTGTCACTTCTGGCATTATTTAGTACTCTGCTGTATTTTAGCCCCTACCATTGGCCTCTCTAGGCTGTAATCCGATAAATGAGAGCCTCAAGCATAAATAAATGATAGAAGGGAAACACAACAGAACATCATTTGAATGACAACTGTGAGTCTGTCTAAGGCTGCTGACGGCACATTCAAGATTGCGGCAGCCAGCAGCAGTCTCAAGTCTGTTCTAGCATCAGCAATCTAATTGCAATAAAAACAATAGTTATTTAATATTTTTACAATGCAATTTTGGGTTTACTTGAGGAATCTCATTTTATGTTGGAAGTGCTGCCTGTCTGCCTCCCATCTCTTTTCACACCTTTTTGGATTCTCTGCATGTTTTGCAGATTCCCCTTTGCTCTTTACTTGAATTTTCTAAGGACTGCATATCCCATGGTACATTGCTGTCTGCAAGCTGTCATTCCTGTACTGACTCCACCTCCTGAGACTCCTTCTCTAAACACCTCTGCAGTTCAAACCAGAAAGGTGGCAACAGCTTTTTCTCGCTTCCACATGCCTTAAGGATCTTCTCGGGCTGACGAGCCCTGCTGCATCACAATTTGAGCCTGGACCCATCCACCCACCCATCCATTCTTGATTACATCCACTTCTGTGACCCATCCCACTTTCATCTTTCATCTACATCAAGGCTGCTGTCCACTGCTTTTCAACCTAGTCCATTCCACTGGAATTTAGACCCCCTAGGAGCACTTGGGTTTGGAGTTTCTCCAACATATCCAAGTACTTTATTTAACACCTATAACATTGTTTTTTGTGTCTGAACCATTGAGTGGAGAGAGACTCATTTTCTTTTTATGACTTTTTACCTCTGTAGTTCAGAAGGCAGGCTCTACAAAACGTGTGACACAGCACTGCCTGCTCACAGGGCATAGTGAATACGTGTCACAAAATTCAAGGTAGTAAATGTGTGGAGATCTTCACCAAGCAGATTATTAGAATTAGGCTACAAATAATTGATATACAATGAGAAAATGAATACAGTAAAACTTTAGATTGCGAGCATAATTCATTCCGGAAGCATGCTTGTAATCCAAAGCACTTGTATATCAAAGCAAATTTTCCCATAAGAAATAATGGAAACTGAAATGATTCGTTCCACAACCATTTATTCATAAATCCTTCAGTCTATAGTCCATATAAAAAGATTATAGCAATGTGATAGGTTGTGTAACCATAAAATGTCCACCCACAAATGGCAGCCTCCCCAAGGGGATTAGAAGCAGAATCCAGAAGAAGCTACAGAGTATAAAAGATAAGAGAGGTGCCTCTAAGGCCTCGTACACACGATAGGTTAACCAGAGGACAACGGTCTGAAGGACCACTGTCTTAGGTTAACCGATGAAGCTGACTGATGGTCTGATGTGCCTACACACCATCGGTTAATAAACCGATCGTGTCAGAACGCAGTGACGTAAAACAAAACGACGCGCTGAAAAACACGAAGTTCAATGCTTCCAAGCATGCGTCGACTTGATTCTGAGCATGCGCAGGTTTTTAACCGATGCTTTTGCATACTAACGATCGGTTTTGACCTATCGGTTAGGCGTCCATCGGTTCAATTTTAAAGCAAGTTCCTATTTTTTTGACCGAAGGTAAAATAACCTATGGGGCCCACACATGATCGGTTTTGACCGATGAAAACGTCCTTCAGACCGTTGTCCTCTGGCAATCCTATCGTGTGTACGAGGCCTTAGTGCAGCAATATTGTTCCATTTAATGAAGGTACAACATTTAGCAACTCACATGGTTGATTAAAAGAGGCACATCTAAGTACGCAGGCATCCGGGGTAAAGCTGTCCACATAGACCATCCTCCTCACCGCTGGCTCTCATTGCTGTCAGTCTGCAATAATGACCGTGAAGTCTACCCTGAAGTAAAGTGATCTGAAAGCGAGGCTTGAATGGCTCGTCGAAGGGACGATATCATTGGTGGTGCAGAGGACAGTCTATGTGGACAGCTTTACCCCGGATCCCTGCATACTTAGATGTGCCTGTTTTAATCATCAACCATGTGGGTTTCTAAATGTTGTACCTTCATTAACCACCATTTTGCTGGCCAAAGACCAGGCCGCTTTTTGTGATTCGGCACTGCGTCACTTTAACTGACAATTGCGCGGTCGTGCGACGTGGCTCCCAAACAAAATTTACTTCCTTTTTTTCCCACAAATAGAGCTTTCTTTCCTCTGCAGTTTTAATTTTATAAGCAAAAATAGAGCGACAATTTAGAAAAAAAACAATATTTTTTACTTTTGCTTTAATAAAGATCTCCAAAAAATCTAGAAAAAAATATTTTTTTCCTCAGTTTAGGCCGATACATATTCTTCTACATATTTTTGAGAAAAAAAAATCGCAATAAGCATATATTGATTGGTTTGCACACAAGTTCTAGCTTCTACAAAATAGGGGATAGAATTATGGCATTTTTATTATTATTATTTTTTTCTAGTAATGGTGGTAATCAGCGATTTTTATGGCGGACACATCGGACACTTTTGACACATTTTTGGGACCATTGAAATTTTTACAGCGATCAGTGCTATAAAAATGCATGGATTACTGTAAAAATTACACTGGCAGTGAGGGGGTTACGTGTGCCCTAGGGAGTGCTTCTAACTGTAGGGGGGATGGGCTGTGTGTGACACGACAGTGATCACAGCCTCCGATTACAGGAAGCTGTGATCACTGTCCTGTCACTAGGAAGACTGGGGAAATGCTTGTTTACATCAGCATTTCCCCATTCTTTCTCACCATGACACGATCGCGGGTATGCCCGCGGACATCGAGTCCGCGGGACCCACAGTCGGAGTCACGGAGCTTGTGGCAATAATGTCACTGGCTCCCATGGAGCTTGAATGTGCTGGATGTGGAGGGAGAGGGATCCTGCTGTCTGCACTGACCGCTCTATAAGCATTACACTATCAAGTTAAATATAAGTGTAGCGATCCAAAGCTCATGTTCCACTATTCCATTGCAAAACCAATGATGATGTCTTAATTTTTCTTTGAGAATCGCTGCATTTGGAGAAGTCATGATACAATTATCCACTTTATATGAAGAGTGTCAGTCTCTGATGTGAGTTTTCTATCTGGAGAACTACCCCAGGGATTTATTTCTCAATCAAGATAGATGTGTGTGTTTTTTTCCTTTCTTTTGGCAATCAATCAATTAACTGTTAGTTGAGCAGCACACCCACTAATTGGTGGTGGTGAATAGTTGTTCACATATTGGACTTTCCAGGCCAAGTATTGGCAATAATGACAGTTGTCATTTGGCCATTCTCCTGACAACACTAAAGAGATTCAATGTAGAGGCTAGAAAATGGACAGCTGCACTCCAAAAAAAACATTATGTTGTCTTTATTGTAAAACGGATGGAAAATGCACTACAAAATACAGCAAAAATGGGGATAGCAGCCTACGTGTTTCACACTATAGATCAGTGCTTAGTCATGGCTCAGCCACATTTTTGCTGTATTTTGTAGTGCATTTTCCATCCGTTTTACAATAAAGACAACCTAAGGGTTTTTTGGAGTGCGGCTGTCCATTTTCTAGCCTCTACATTTTGCCTTGTGCATTGCCGGCACCCTTGATCTCCTGAGAAGTCATTGATTGTTCAGCATACCCACCTGGAGCGGTAACTCCCTTTTCTTACTAAAGAGATTCAGCCCCCACCCTGTGGATTGATCCTTTTATAGGACGTAGAGAGAAGACAAGAATGACATGGTGTGTGTGACAAATTTTGGATACCCCGGCTAGGCACCTCCGCCAGACCTATGTCTTCTGTTCTCCAAACGCAATCGCAGTCAGCAGACTCACAATAACCAGCCCTTAACCCCCCAATCATGAGGTAAACCACACTGGTGTTGAGGGATAAAACTGTTTATTAGGTACAAAACATACACTTTTAAAACACAGTTAGGGACACTCCCCTTAGCCTTGTCATAGAGGGGGTAGGAGACAAGGAAGAACCAATGGGAACTCAACGCTTGTACTTTGAAACAGAAACTACAGTTGAAACACATAAAGGGATTATGATAAGCAGACAGCCCCTCCTTACACATCCCCCGCTGGGATGTGTATCCACACCTTTTGTCTATGTGCCATGACCTAACTTAATTAACACAATAACAAGAGGGGAAGATGGGATGCAGCTGATATAAGGACCTTCTTTACATTATTACAATGCCAATTTGTCCCCAAGTCTTGTAGCCCCACGATTTGGGAATACCGCGATCGTGTATATGCCTTTCAAGGACCACACAGATGTGCGGCTACAGGGATCCTTTTCTTCTGTGCAACTCATAGTATAAAACTTTCTAGCCAAACTCATGTCAACTGGGGAAATAGCTGGGTTGATGACGATTTAAATAAGGGTCTCTGCTGAAAACTAGCATCCATCTGCCATGAGAGCACGGATCCTGGAGGAAATTTGTAAAAAAACTATTTGGCTAAAGTTTTTCGCATAGCTGCTGGCAAATGCTATGAGAGTGCCGTGGATCAAGTCTACCAAATTCAAGTACTTGCCATTGGGGGTCTCTTATTTGTTTGTTAAAAGAAAATTGTACAGAACAGGGAAAATCCCTATTTTTCATTGTGGCTAATGCAGTTTTAAAACTGGGTTATTTAGAATGCAAAGTCAAAAAAGGCCTCAAGTGTTTAGTGAGATAAGTGTAAGAAACATAGCAGAGTTCACAAAATAACTAGAAGTTGAAGTAGAAGTTGTACAGAAGGGGGTTTGGAGACTCAAGTAATGAAGCCAAAAGGCATGTGTAGAACTGGTGTAGAGAAGAAAGCAAAGAGCAAGAGGTTATGGGTTGGAGGAGAGGAAAGGTAAGAGAGAGAAGTAAGGGAAAAAGAAAAAAAACTAGCAAATAAGAAAAAAGAGAAGAAGAGGGACGGGAATTAGCTCTTGAGATGGAGATGGAGACCTGGGTGTCTCCACAGGAAGATCGGGAAGGAGGCGGCAGAATGGAATGGAATTGGAATGAGGCTCACTGAGGCTCACTAGCTGTGACCAAGAATTGGGGGCACATGAAAAACCATCTAAGGTCAGGGGTCAAAATGTTTTACTGTAATGTCCTTAGGCAGCTGCATTAAAAGAAATTGAGAACATAAATGAGACTTGAAAAACATCTAGGATCATTAATTTAAATCCTTACCTAAACCCCCTGCTGGGACCAAGTGTGATTGAAAACATTAAATAACAATCAGATAACCAACTGGTCATAACATGAACAGAACAACAAAATGCATAACAAATATATTACAGCATCTTCCCTGACTGTCATTAAGGCATTTAGTGTGCCCTCTCAGATATCATGCAGCTTATCATAACAATTGAATAAAAGTGTAAGCCTCTTTCCCTAAATCTATAATAACCAAGTGTGATAAGCCTCTTGGTTAAACATAGGAAAGCCCATCTTGCCGATGTTGGAAGAAAGTGACAGAAAACTATTTAAAGTTCTGGGCATGAGCACACAAGGACTGTATGGAAACATCCAGGATATAAAACACTATTATGTTCTGTGGGCCAGATTCACAAAAGGGATACGACGGCGTTTCTCCTGATACGCCGTCGTATCCCTGTTTCTATCTATGCGACTGATTCATAGAATCAGTTACGCATAGATATCCCTAAGGTCCGACAGGTGTAGTAGTTTTACACTGTCGGATCTTAGGATGCAGTACCGCGGCCGCCGCTGCTGGGAGTTTGCGTCGTAAACCAGCGTCGGGTATGCAAATTAGGAGTTACGGCGATCCACAAAGCTTTTTCCTGTCGTTACGTCGCCGCGACTGTTAGTTTTCCGTCGCAAAGATAGGGCACCTTTTACAAAGTGGAAAATTACTCCACCATGTAAAAGTATACCCGTCTTTCCCGCGTCGCTTTTGAATTTTTTTTTTATTTTTTATTTTTCCCGGCGCAAGTCTTTTTTTCACGTCGCGATTCACAAAACGTCGGCGCGTCGTAATTTCGCGCAAAGCACGTCGGGAAATTTGCGTCGGGAGCATGCGCAGTACGTCCGGCGCGGGAGCGCGCCTAATTTAAATGGGACTCGCCCCATTCGATTGGGCCCGCCTTGCGCCGGACGTGTTTACGATACACCGCCGCAAATTTCCAGGTAAGTGCTTTGTGAATCGGGCACTAACTTGGAAAAATTGCGGCGGTGTAACGTAAACCAGTTATTTTACGCTGCGCCTGGCCTACGTGAATCTGGCCCTGTAATCTTACATTACGTTCTAATAGAATCGAACTTAAGTTGTGGTTTGCATCTTCGAAGCGCTGTAATATGGCAATAGTTACAGTGACATGGGAAAAATGGATGGCGAGTCTTTAAAACATAGTGGGGCCTTTGCAATCCCAAATGGAATGGGACTCGGTGGAACATCTTAAGTCCATGGCACTTCTTTAACCACTTAAGCCCCGGACCATTTTGCAGCTAAATGCCCAGGCCAGGTTTTGCGATTCGGCACTGCGTCGCTTTAACAGACAATTGCGCGGTCGTGCGACGAGGCTCCCAAACAAAATTGGCGTCCTTTTTTCCCCACAAATAGAGCTTTCTTTTGGTGGTATTTGATCACCTCTGCGGTTTTTATTTTTTGCGCTATAAACAAAAATAGAGCGCCAATTTTGAAAAAAATTCAATATTTTATAGTTTTTCCTGTAATAAATATCCCCAAAAACATATATACAGTATATAAAAAAAAAAATTTCCTCAGTTTAGGCCGATACGTATTCTTCTACCTATTTTTGGTAAAAAAATCGCAATAAGCGTTTATCGATTGGTTTGCGCAAAATTTATAGCGTTTACAAAATATGGGATAGTTTTATTGCATTTTTATAATTTTTTTTTTTTACTACTATTGGCGGCGATCAGCGATTTTTTTCGTGACTGCGACATTATGGCGGACACTTCGGACAATTTTGACACATTTTTGGGACCATTGTCATTTTCACAGCAAAAAATGCATTTAAATTGCTACAGTTTGGGAGTTAACCACAGGGGGCGCTGTAGGAGTTAGGGTTCACCTAGTGTGTGTTTACAACTGTAGGGGGGTGTGGCTGTAGGACTGATGTCATCGATCGAGTCTCCCTTATAAAAAGGATCACTCGATCGATATGCCGCCACAGTGAAGCACGGAGAAGTCGTGTTTACATACGGCTCTCCCCGTTCTTCAGCTCCGGGGAGTGATCGCGACGTAGCGGCTATAAACGAATAGCCGCGCCGTCATCCCGGATCGCTCCCCGAGGGAATCCACCCGCCGCACGCAGCGGAGGGGGTCCCGATCGGACCCCCCACCCGCTAGAAGGCAAGGACGTATATATACGCCCATCTGCCTGTCCTTGCCATTTTGTGGACGTAAATAGTCATGCGGCGGGCGTTAAGGGGTTAAAGGAGTTGTAAAGGTTTGTTTTTTTTATTTTCTAAATAGGTTCCTTTAAGCTAGTCGCAGGGATTCTCAAACTTCGGCCCTCCAGCTGTTGTAGAACTACACATCCCATGAGGCATTGTAACACACTGACATTCACAGACATGACTAGGCATGATGGGAATTGTAGTTCCTGAACAACTGGAGGGCCGTAGTTTGAAGACCCATGAGCTAGTGCATTGTTGGTTCACTTACCTTTTCCTTCGATTTCTCTTCTAAATTTTTGTTTTCTTTGTCTGAATTTCTCACTTCCTGTAAGCTTGCCCCCATCATCTGAGCTGTTCTTGCTGGGGGTTAGTCAGCCAAAACAGCTTACTGAGGAGGAACAGGAAGTGAGAAATTCAGATAAAGAAAACAAAGAAAACATTTTTTAGAAGGGAAATCGAAGGAAAAGGTAAGTGAACCAACAATGCACTAGCTTAAAGGAACCTATTTAGAAAATAAAAAACAAACCTTTACAACCCCTTTAATATAAATAGGAATAATAATTAAAAAAAACTATCAGCATACACACACACTCCATCATAAACCTATAGAAAACAAACATTTTGTTAAGTAGGTGTAAACTCTACACATCATTACAAAAGGTGTTGATGGGTATAATAAGCACCATGCCAAACACAAATGAAAATCAGAAATAGAAATAAGAAGACACATTTAAGGTGCTTAATCTCTCAGGAATAAATAAAAAAAGACAACCCAATCTACATAAAATGACATTGTTTTATTCGTTGATGAAGATTAAAACAAATCACATACTTAAAACTCACCAACATTTTGTGTGTGTATACGGTATATATCCACTTTGAGTAATGGAATTTGAATACAGATAACACATTGTAAGTATTGCCCACTTGCCTCTTCTGTATGGAAAACAGTCAAGGTAGCCAAGACACAACACAGAATTTATCCAGAGAAATTGATAACATCTGCAATACTGTAAACAATATTGCAATTGTTAGAATACTATGTTGAATGGAGAGCCAGTCTCAATGTGTTTCACGGAAAAAAAGCTGCATCAGTAGACATCCAGGTGTTAGTAGAAGATTGAGATGTTATTGATACATTCCATGACATAAAATACAATGCATTATAGCATGTTATAAACATATACCTGTATACTGACCAATGCCTTACTCTCCTGAGCAGGATCCTGAGGTGACTGCCTGCTGTGCCTTGCCTCCACTGGACGCGCATGCCCAGTGGCTCACCCACCTTTGTCCATATGTGCTGTAAAGCTTCTGACAGCAGATGTGGGGGAGAAGTTATAGGTTTGTCTTTGTTTAAGCACCTTCTTTCTTCTGTTCTTGGTTTTCACAGGTGTAAACCCGGACTGAATTACTTTTAGTGTGCTAAAGCACCATGCATTTTAAAAAAAAATCAGCCTTTTTCATTCTTTGTTTTATCACACTGTAGCCTCTTTGTATTCACTCATGGTCTGCATGCAGGCATTCCATCCATGGCATTTTTCAAGATAAGCATTCTGATGTTGACAATGGTATACCATCCCCGCAAAGAGAAACAACCACTTTTAGGGGGAGGTTTATTAAAACTGAAGCACCCAGAATCTAGCGCAATTGTGCTTGGGAGCCAATTTACAAACTTCAGCTTGTTCAATTTCAAAACTATAACAATAAAACCTCTATGCAGGTCTGCACCAGATTTTTTTTACAGTCCAGGTTTAGTAAATCCTCCCCATAGTGTCCTTAGGAAACCCATATGGCAATGCAGAAACACAATTAGGAAAACAGGAACAGGGTATTGTCGCTCTAAAAGTATTATTTCAATTAAAGCTGCAGAATTTTTAATATTAAAAATGACATTAACATGTTGTTACTTATATAAGACTAGCTGAATACCCGGCGTTGCCCGGTCTTCCTATCTTAACCTTTTGGGGAGGAAAATCATAGTAATATAAATATACCCATCTTTTATATAAGGGTGTAGGTAAGGGTTAATTTAACTGTCATATATTTTTATTTGGCATATAAGTAATATGTGTACCAGGTATTATTGAAATATCTCCAGGCGTACAGAAGTTATGTGGGAACATACATTTCCCATTGATTTGCATGGGACTTTAAACAAAAACCCCGACCCTCACAAATGGGGGTAGTTAAGGGATAAATTAACTATCCTATAGTTTATGTGGACATATAAGTAACATGTGACCAAGTGTTATCGAAATATGTACAGCCGTTTGGAAGTTATGAAGTAACATGTATTTCCCATAGAGTTGAATGGGACTTTAAAGAAAAACCCCGACCATGGCAAATGGGGGTGGGTAAGGGTTAAACCACCTATCCTATGTTTGTTGCTGACATCTTTAGCCGTTTGGACGTGATGCTGGAACATACATACATACACACACACACACACACGTTGAGTTTTATATATATAGATTTTAGTGATTGGGTTTACATGTACTTTAAAATGAGGAAGACAAAAAAAAAGTAGACACATATGCGCATCAAATACAAACGCAGGACTGTGATAAGGTAAGTTCCTTAATTTTTACTATATGGTACTGAGCTCAGAATGCACTTATGTTTACATCCTGAAAAAAGGCTTTTCCATTTTAACAATAAAAAGGTTACAGCCCACTGCTTACTGAATACATTTTTATCTTTATTTAAGACAAAATAAAATGACAACAAAAACACATCCAAATATGTTAAAGAGCAAAAACATATAGATTTGTACAAGGCATATAAGTACAGTGTACCACATAACATGTCCAAGGAACAGTATCTTTAGAAGGGATAAAGGCATCTCGGTTGGCACACATACTGACAAGCACAAATTTGCACAGTAACAGGCAAACCCAGGTGATGAACTCATACAGGAAGTTATATCTAAAATGTTAGGTCTATCACGCAATAGCCCTGTTGGCTCTCAGCTGAGGGGGGGTCCTCCTTCAGACCTTCCCCACAAAGAACTACTCCCAGGACCAGACCATGTAGGCAGGGCCGCCATAAGGGGGGTGCCGGCATTACACCTGTAAGGGGCCCAAATGTACCCAGGGGCCTGCCCCCCGTAATCATGTCGTGGCTTTGAAATTCTTGGCAGCACCCCTCCCCCGCTGCAGGAGGAGGAAGAGGTGAGATTACACTTTGTCTTTGTCGGCAGCACCCCCCCTTCTTCTCAACTCGCTGCAGGAGAGGGAAGAGGAGGTGAGATGACACTTTGACATTTTCGGCAGTACCCCCCGCCCCCCGTTCTCTGCATGTAGGAGAAGACCCGGAATCATATGAGCGTTGCATTACACATACGGCAGCGTCAATTAATAACCATGGAATAAACGGGCGGCAACTACACAAGAGGGGGTACCCTCTGCTGTACAAGAGCAGGTTAGCATTAGCAATTGGTACAATTACAATAGTACATACTTAAACCTTATAAAACAAAAAAGATAAAAGGAGAAGGCATATACAGGCGGTCCCCTACTTACAAACATTAAATCCGACTTACAAACGACTCCTACTTACAAACGGAGGGAGACAACAGGAAGTGAGAAGAATTCTGCACCTAGGAAAATAAATTCACTACTGTAAGAGATAATATGGGAAAAATGTTACAGGGGTGATAAGTCTTCCCAATGCTATCCAAAATGCTTTAAAAAACATTTTTGGGCTGGAGCTACACTTAAAAAATGTACCTGTTCCGACTCACAAACAGATTCAACTTAAGAACAAACCTACAGTCCCTGTCTTGTTTGTAACCCAGGGACCGCCTGTACCTACGCTCCCACTGGAGGAAAAAAGAAGAATTGTCCATGATCGCTCTCACCAAAGGTCTCTGCTGAAAGGAAAGCATAACAAAAAAATGTTTTTTCAGAGGCTAGAGTATAGCTCTAGTGCCATGGGCTCTGGTGTCGAGGGTAATGCAATGTCAAGGCTGGATGGGAACCGCATTAGATCAGAGGTATGTTCTAGCCATAATGCCCAGATGCAATTAAAGCACTCCCTTGTGCCTCTATAGGTTGCTACCCATGCTTTCTTGGTCTCCTGCACCTTGCTTATCCACTCCTCGCGACTCGGGGGTATGGGCACACTTCCAATAAACTGGCGTCTAGCTGCATTCAAAACACGTTAAAAGGCACTTTCTTATATTGGCTGACCGGAATCGGAGGGATGTGGAAGAGGAAGTGCAGCGAAGATTAAGGAATATCGAAGCCCAGAATATCTTTTATCTGTGCTTTAATATCTTTCCAAAAAGGTCTGATTGCAGGGCATTCCCACCACAAGTGTAGCAGTGTACCATGATGGCTGCAGCAGGCACACGGTACTAGCATGACAATAGCTTGTAGTTTGTTTCTTGGGTTCTTGATTCAAGTGAACTAGAATGTGTAAGCTAAAACAGGTGAGCCAACAGTGCCTCTTAAAATTTCCAGCTCTAAGTCTCTCTCTCTTATTCCCAGATATAGGTAAGCTTGGCATTAGATGTGTGTGTGTGGAAAAGTGCAGTATAGCAATGAGTTTTCACTGGGCTATGCCAAGAGTTGCTTCTCATCTTCACTTGGCTGCCTTCAAGGTGCTATATTATGGACTACATGGACTTGTTACAATAATTTGTTTTAAATAATTCCTTTTCATCATCCCCTATGCTTTAGGTACTCATCAGTTTGGTGGATCTACACTGAGGCTTGTGAAAGCGCCAACTTTTTTCTATGTATTGGCATTAGATGTGGCAGCATCCAACAGTTGGTGTAATTCAGCATTTGAAACCATGGGGGGATAGATTCATCACCTGTGAAGAGGAGCTCAAATGGCTTCGGTGCGGACACCTCCATAATAGAGCGACCCTGTGTTGTGAAAAAGTGATGGAGTTGCTTATACCACCAGAAGTCCATTGGAAATCTACCATGGCGGGCCTTAAGGGTATCGAACGTAAGCAGTCTACCGTTCTCCATAAATTTACCACAACTAGCCACTAGCCACAAGCCACAAAGCAGTCTACCGTTCTCCATAAATTTACCACAACTAGCCACAAATTTACCACAACTTTACCACAAATTGCCATCGTCTGCCTCCTTCCCAAAGAAGGCAATCTGCACACCAGGAGGGAACCAGTGGAAGCCCCCAAGTGGAGCCAGCGGGGAGTCAAAGAGTACAAATTATTATTCCGATCCCATACTGGGAGCCTGGGTCGTCAAAAGAAGAAGTAGCATCAGACAGCCCTCTATGCTCTACGGGGCATACGCTACGTTTCTGCCCGCCATGCACTTTTCCAGGGAAACCCAGAGCTTGGTTTGGGCATGGAAATGCCAGCACTGAATGCATTTAAATGCTCTCATTATCTCTTTTGAACGGATTCCCCTCGTTTTTTATCCCAGTAAGGACATAGACTGCAAGAACAACACTCTTTCTAGTAGCATGGGAAAGGTTAGAGCATTTCTGATTTTTATATCTGCCTGTTTTTTATGTCTCGGTAACACCCTTTCTTTCACTTTTGTCATGGTTTCACAAGGTCAAGAAATTAATTCTCCCTAGCGAAGTCTCTGACAGTAATGAAAATCTGATAAAATTACAATTCTTACCTGCTGTATCAAACCAATAAACATTGGCTGGAGATGGGCTTTAATTGATTTGGCCTGAACACCAAATAAACTATCTCCCTGTATAGACATACCATAGCTGAGTTAGGTTTCCAGAAAGACTTTCAGCTGTTTAAGTGGCCATTTTTCTATCCTGCCAAAGGAGAGCAGTGTTGTCAAAAATTTGCTTAGTTGTAAGATTATGCTATGAGATGAATTTAATTTTAACAGAAATCAGGGGGCATTTTGCCTGTTGCATCTGTCAGAAAATATGATTTGAGGTATCAATACTTGACAACATGCTGTTCTAATTAACCATAATTCTAACACCCACGGTGCCAGTCTAGAACAGTTATGGTGATGGACAATCAGCATCTGCCTTGACACCTTTTATGGAACCATGTTTTGTTTATTTGAAGTTGCCCATGTGGACATGAATGCTGTACTGTGTTCCAAACACTCATTTGAACTAGATGTGGATGAGTGGGCAAATATATTTAACCACTTGCCGACTGCCCCCAGTCCTTATACGTCGGCTGTTTGAAGTGGAATATTGTTGTTATGGCAGCAGCTAGCTGCCATAACCCAGGTATCCACTTCTTCAGCGGGCTGTCAGCTTTCAGATAAAAGTGGTCTCAGTGTTGGATTTGCAGTGAGATCACTTTTATTGGTGATGGGAGTAGGCCACCCTCCCGCTGCACTCCGGTGCTCTCCGCCGCTTACCAGAGCCGCCAGCAGCGGGGGAAGCGATCGGATCCTGATCGCCTCTGTGGTATGGAGCTGAGTGAGGGGAAGCTGGCCCCCACCCGGCTCCATACCATTGCAGGGCGGAAGCAACGTCAAAAAATCACTTCTGCCCATAGCCCTTAAAGGGCCATTTCATTTTTTTTTTCAAATTACATTTTTTTATTATTATTTTTTTGCATTTTTGTGTAAATATGAGAACAGTGTAAAAAGTAAAATAAATAATATTATTTTTTTATTTTTTTTAACGCGCCCCTTCCAGTCGAGCTCGTGTGCAGAAGCGAACGCATACATGAGTAGCACCCGCATATGTAAAAGGTGTTCAAACGTGAGGTATCACCGCGATCGTTAGAGCAGGAGCAATAATTCTAGCCCTATAGCTCCTCTGTAACTCCAAACATACAACCTGTAGAATTTTTTAAACATTGCCTATGGAGATTTTTAAGGGTAAATGTTTGTCGCCATTCCACGAGCGGGCACAATTTTGAAGCATGACATGTTGAGTATCAATTTACTCAGCATAACATCATCTTTCATAATCTAAAAAAAATTGGGCTAACTTTACTGTTGTCTTATTTTTGAATAAAAAAAAGTGTATTTTTTCCAAAAAAAAGGGCATTTGTAAGACCGCTGCGCAAATACTTTGTGACAGAAAGTATTGCAACGACCGCCATTTTATTGTTTGGGTGTTAGAAAAAAAATATATAACGTTTGGGGTTCTTAGTAATTTTCCAGCAAAAAAAAAAAAAGATTTTAACCTGTAAATACCAAATATAAAAACGAGGCTCTGTTCTTAACCACTTTCATACCGCGCCATAGGAAAATGACGGCGGCAGGAACCCCCCGGCGATCTTGGTGGACGTCATATGACTTCCTGTATTCCCGGCGATCTAGGGCGCGCGCGGCAGCGCTCGTGACCCAGCGCTGGTGCCCGGCGGGCGCGATTGCCGCCGGGTGACCGCGATTGCCGGTAATCACGGCAGGAGTGTGGATCTGTGTGTGTAAACACACAGATCCACCTCCTGTCAGCGGTAAAGAGGACCAATGTGTGTTCCCAGAACAGAGGAACAAACATCGGTCTCCTCCCCTTGAGAGTCCCCTCCACCCTACAGTTAAAACAAACCTTAGGGAACATATTAACCCCTTCTAAACCCCCTAGTGGTTAACCCCTTCCCTGCCAGTCACATTTACACAGTAATCAATGCATATTTATAGCAGTAATCACTGTATAAATGTGAATGGTCCCAAAAACATGTCAAAAGTGTCCGATGTGTTCGCCGCAATGTCACGGTCACAGTCAAAAATCGCAAATCGCCGCCAATACTAGTAAAAAAATTAATAAAATAAAAATGCCATAAATCTATCACCTATTTTGTAGACGCTATAACTTTTGCGCAAACCAATCAATATACGATGATTGCGATTTTTTTTTACCAAAAATATGTAGAAGAATACGTATCGGCCTAAACTGAGGAAATTTTTTTTTTTTTTTTTTTTTAATTGGGATATTTATTAAATAAAAAAGTAAAAAATATTGTGTTTTTTTTTTTAAATTGTCGCTCTTCTTTTGTTTATAGGGCAAAAAATAAAAACCGCAGAGATGATCAAATACCACCAAACGAAAGCTCTATTTGTGGGGGGGAAAAAACATTAACATTTTGTTTGGGTACAGTGTTGCATGACCACGCAATTGTCATTCAAAGTGCAACAGCGCTGAAAACTAAAAATTGGTATGGGCAGGAAGGGGGTGAAAATTCCCTGTATGGAAGGGGTTCAGTGGTTCTTTCACACAGGTATTGTACATAGGTGGTTGAGTCACACTTTGGGGGTTCCCCTTAAAATCCATAAATGACCGAAGGGCCTGGTATGCTCTTGAAGGGGAAACCCATGCCGTTTTTTTTTTTACATTGTGTGTGGAGTTCCCCCTAAAGATCCATACCAGACAGTGCCTGGTATTGTCTGGGATCAAAGTCGAATACCTATTCACCGAAGTCAGACGCATGTCAGACTTCAAGTCGCAGGGCAAAGTCAGATGCACAGTCGTACAAATGTGAAAGGTGCCTTTAAATAGATCATGTTATGCTGCTCACTTTAAAGTGCAATTATATTATGTACAATGCAAATGTAATTATTTTGTATTTAATTCTTATATCAAGATAAATGCATGGAACTATTAACTAAGTATTTGCACTTTTAGTTATTTATAGGTGTTCCATAATAGTCTACTAAAAACAGAAAGTACATGACTGGAAAGAGGTCCTCATTTGCCCTCATAATAGAAATCTTCTGACTTAAAGAGGAAGTAAACCTTCTGTAATATTTTTTTTTTTTTACCAAATACACCTGTGTCCGTGTGTATGCAAGACAGCTTGAGCAGAATTCCATCAGAAAAACCCATTTGAGTTTATTCCAATAGTGTGTACGAGGCATAAGTGCAAAAATTGGTCTCCTAGGGGTGCCTACTTTGGAGCCCCGGTATCGGGGGAGTGAATTTGAAGAGTGATAGTGTGATCATTTAGCACCTTCCAAAATTTGCAACTACTTGTTGATTTTTTGCATTTTAATAATTATTATGGAGGCTGCAGTAGTCTGGTGTTACACATTTGTTAGTATTTTGTGTATTTCCTACTGTTTTACTTTATTTATCTTTTCACTTTGAGGTTGTTTGACGCATTGGGGGATTACATACACCCACTCTAAGGTGCAGTGGTGATTGGGTGTATACAGAGATTATCACTTTAGTTGTCCTCAAAGAAGAAGGCTTAGCAGCCATTTGCAGCAGCCCATACCCTGGAAATAAGCCAAGACGTAGGAATGTTAACATTGTTAGTATTTTGGTCAAGCTTTATGTTTGACAGAAAAGGCCTACAGATATATTTTTACAAATGGTGCAGTGTTTTTTAAACTACTGATTCCTTTTGTCTGCATGGGCCAGTTTATGTAAAAGGTAAACTTAGCCTTTAATGAGTATAACCTTTAAATATATGGTTGTAAGCAATCATCCACTAGCGAAGTACTTTTTCTGTGAAGGACCCAGGACCAAATACTATAGGGGAGATTACTAAACCTGGTGCACACAGTCTGCTGCAGCTATGCATAGTAACCAATCAGCTTCTAACTTCAGCTTGTTCAAGTAAGCTTTGACAATAAAACCTAGAAGCTGATTGGTTACTATGCACAGTTGCACCAGATTTCATGTGCACCAGTTTTAGTAAATCAACACCTATCACCCCTTTCAACCCCTATGACCCGCAAAGGTCTGCCTGTCCATTTTTTAAGCGAATCCGAGCGGACCACCCATTGACTTGTATGGAAAGGCAGATGTCAGCGGAGATGTGTTCGCTGACATCCGCCAGTCATCTGATCCGAAAACAGATGGATGCCGATAGGTTCAGATCGAATGGGATCGGATGAAAATGGACATACTGTCCGTTTTTATCCGATCTCATAGAGAACAGCATGGCTCTGACAGGTCTATCCCTGCACAGTGAGCAGAGACAGACCTATCATCCGCCGGCTCAGCAGGGATCAATGAAGTTATCCCCCGCTGTGCTAACGGAGTCTGCTGAGCTAATCCATCCGTGTGAAAGGGGCCTATGCGTTAAAAAAAATGCGTTAAAATTTGTGTGCTCTTTTGGAGGAGAATAGAATGTAGAAATCTTTAGGAATTCTACTTTTAGAAATAGAAGTTGTTTATAATATATTATATTATATTTTACTGCATAGTCTATGCATCAATTAAATGTAACAACCAGTTTCAAGGGCAATTCACCCATCAGTCATCCACAATTCTTTACGTAGCATTCACCCATGAAAAATTAAATGATTGCCTATGCAGAGTGATGAACCTGGGTTTTCTCAACACAGGTTCAGCACTTTCAGCAGTCGATTTTTTTTTAATGTAACTTAATTAAATAAATAAATCATTAAAATAGTGATGCACTCCTCCTAATCATCCTTGTATACCAGGAATGAAGGCTGGCATCTCCATGGAAAGCTGGCAGTAATTGTGTACAGTAGCTGCACATCTATTCTGATACCAACTTGTGTGCCTAGGTCTGCTTTAATGTTGGTACAGGTCCACTTTAAGGTGTTATTGTGTTCTGTCCTTGGTCTTTTTAACACATGTATATTTCTAGCATGCTTCCTTGGTTTTCATATCCTTCTATAATTTCTTAATGAGTTGCAGGTGGTTTCCACTTTTCAAGCTTGTAACGGTTATTCAGGAATCTTTTTCCTGCCGAAAAGCCATATGTGCCTTATTCCTCGCTCCATGACAGAGACCTGAAGTTTTCTCTATTCTGGCCCAGCAGACATCATTATATTTTATGTGCTGCAATATTTTATTGATAGCAGTATATTCACAAATGCCCTTAATGTCATCATATTTCTATACTTAAATACAATGCCTATGCAAAATATATTTCCCATTTTAGAAATGGAAAACTTAAAAACAGTTAAGATAGACCTTGGAAATAGAAAAGAATTGCATATTACAGAAAACTGATTTTTGTTTCTATTTTGAGCTGTTGTGAAGTTTCATGTCTGGAATGTTGTGTTAATTAAAAGATGCATAGCGTTCAAGGAAAACAATGCAATCTTTGTTTCACTTGTGGCTGGTGTGGTTTGAAGCGTACTAACTATACATCACTTGTCTGGTTCTTTAGATGTATTTTTGTCTAACGATTTTGAACGTCATTAGTGCATGGTTCATTTAAAAAAAAATGACCCACTATTCCTGCTGATGGGCATAATGTAGTGCTGCAAGTCCAAAACACATGGACAAATTTTCACATTAATTAAACTGCTTTCTTGAAATATTTCCCATGTGGTACAGTTTGAGCTGTACAAATGCTTTTGTAAAATTTGTATCTCCTTTTTACTTTATTTTAAATGTTATGAAATGCAATATATTGTTTTCATTTAACCACTTCAGCCCCGGAGCATTTGACTGCCCAATGACTGGGCCATTTTTTGCGATTCGGCACTGCGTCGCTTTAACTGACAATTGCGCGGTCATGCGATGTGGCTCCCAAACAAAACTGTCATCCTTTTTTTCCCACACATAGAGATTTCTTTTAGTGGTATTTGATCACCTCTGCGGTTTTAATTTTTTTGAGCTATAAACTAAAAAAAGCAACAATTTAAAAAAAAAAAGCAATATTTTTTACTTTTGCTATAATAAATATCCCCAAAAATTATATAAAAAAATACATTTCTTTCTCAGTTTAGGCCGATATGTATTCTTCTACATATTTTTGGTAAAAAAAATGGCAATAAGTGTATATTGATTGGTTTGCGCAAAAGTTATAGCGTCTACAAAATAGGTGATAGATTTATGGCATTTTTATTAAAACATTTTTTTACTAGTAATGGCGGCGATCTGCGACATTATGGCAGACACATCGGACACTTTTGATGCTATTTTGGGACCATACTCATTTATACAGCGATCAGTGCTATAAAAAACAGATTACTGTGTAAATGACACTGACAGGAAAGGGTTAACCACTAGGTGGTGCGGAAGGGATTAAATGTGTCCTAGGGAGTGATTCCAACTGTGGGGGAGATGGGCTACAAGTGGCATGACACTGATCACTGCTCCTGGTGACAGGGAGCAGAAGATCAGTGTCCTGTCACAAGGCAAAACATGGAAATGCCTTGTTTACACAGGCTTCACCCCGTTCTGCAGCCCCGTGACACGATCACGGGACACCGGCGGACATCGAATCCGTGGGTCCTACGGTCACGGAGCTTGCAGCAGGCAAATTCAAAGCAACATACCTGTACATTGCTTTGCACAGCCGTGCCATTCTACCAACGTATATCTACAGGCAGAATGGCGGTCAATAACGTTAACTTCCACACCATCATCTCTTCATGCACACACGTGTAACACTATGTTACTATCTCAGCAATTGTAGGGAATAGCTGTAAATTCTAGCTCTTTGTATATACAGTGCCATAAAAAAGTATTCACACCCCTTGACATTTTTCACATTTTGTCATGTTACAACCAAAAACGTAAATGTATATTATTGGGGTTTTATGTGATAGACCAACACAAAGTGGAACATAATTGTGAAATGGAAGAAAAATGATAAATTTATAAGGGCCCTTTCACACGGGACGGATCCGTGATGATCCGCCCTGTGAACCTCCGCTTGCTCCGCTGAACCGGCAGATGACATGGACCGCCCTGTCAGATCGCCGCTCTCCCCTATGGGAGACCGTCTGTCCATGTTCACCCGATCCGCTCTGCAGACGGATGGAAAAATAGGATTTTCCTCCGTCTGCAGAATAGGAGGATTGCGGAGACTGATGAGATTGAGTGTTCATCCACTGACACCTGCTATTTCTTAGGGATCAATGTCACTTTTTCATCCGTAACCGGATAAATGAAAAAGCGGACATACGGTCCACATGTATGAAAGGGGCCTAAATGAACAGCAGTAAGCTAATATGAGTAGACAATCTAATTGCTTGGGAAGTTTATAGAACTGAAACTCAATGACTGCTTTTTAACTATAACAGGTATCTAAGAAATAAAAAAAAATATACTGTCACAGTATGTTGTAAGCAATGTGGCACAAACCAGGTTTTAAGATTGGCGAATTTAGTAGAAAGTCCAATAAAGCTAAACATAAACATTTCCTGTGACGCGTCAGAGAGGGCGGGGTCACCCGTACACGTCAAAGGGTAACCCTGTTCTTTCTCTTTGTGTCAGAGAAGGGGCGGGGTCCCACACGCATGTGACGTGTGGCCCTGCCCTCAGCTATGAAAGAGCTGTCAACCCTGCAGAGCGTCATTCGGCCGGGCGCTTCCTATGGAGGTGGTATCGCTCGTAACCATGTGGTGTTTTTTTTTTATCGCTCGAGACAGGATTACATCGTTGGAACCTTATTTTTTTTTTTTTTTAAAAAAGGACTTGTCCCAAACTGTCAAACTGAAATGGCAGGCGTACAATGTAGCCCGTTACCAATTCACATAGGGGGGACCGGGATCTGGAGTTATCCTCTGTTAAAGGGGGCTTCCAGATTCCGTAAAGCTCTGCGCCCCCAGACCCCCACTACTACCGGGCAAGGGTTGTGGGGATGAGGCCCTTGTCTTTATCAACATGGGGACATCCTCCCTATGTTGAGGGCATGTGGCCTGGTATGGTTCAGGAGGGGGGGTGCTCTCTCATCTCCCCTCTTTTCCTGCGGCCTGCCAGGTTGCATGCTCGTATAAGGGTCTGGTATGGATTTTTGGGGAGAATCCTGCGCCATTTTTTTTTATTTTGGTGCAGGGTTCCCCTTAAAATCCATACCAGACCTTAAAGGGGTGGTTCCCCCTAAAACACATTGCTAACAATAGATTCGTAAGACCCGTTACACTGCGGGTAGGCTGGCTTTTTTTTTTTTTTTTTTTTTTTAGTACATACCGAGATCTCCCCGTCTCGTCCCTTGTCGGTGGGCGTTCCTAGTTGATTGACGTTCCTCGGACGGGCGCGTACGTGACGTCACGACTTTCCGAAAGAAGCCGAACGTCGCTGCGCATGCGCCGTATAGAGCCGACTCTATACGGCGCCTGCGCAATGACGTTCGGCTTCTGTCGGAAAGTCGTGACGTCACGTATGCGCCCGTCCGAGGAACGTCAATCAAATAGGAACGCCCACCGCCAAGGGACAAGACGCCGAGATCTCGGTATGTACGAAAAAAAAAAAAAAAAAGCCAGCCTACCCGCAGTGTAACGGGTCTTACGAATCTATTGTTAGAAATGTGTTTTAGGGGGAACCACCGCTTTAAGGGTCTGGTATGGATTTATGGGGGGAACCCCATGCCATTTGTTTTAAATGGCGCAGGGTTCCCCTTAATATCCATACCTGATCTGAAGGGCCTGATATGGAATTTGGGGGGCCCCCTACGTATTTGTTTTTTTTGTTTTTATTTTGGTTCAGGGTACCCCTTAATATTCATACCAGATGCAAAGGACCTGGTAATGAACTAAGAGGGAACCCATGCTGGGTTTTTTTCAATTACTTTTATCTGTATTGGCGGGACCTGATAATTCATTGTAGCCCCAAATAGTTTTAAATTACTTTTTTGTCATTTTGTGCAGGGACTTTTCTAAGCATGGGAAACATGTGCTACTTTACAGGCATACTTTAGGCACCCCCCAGGTACGAAATTTATAGGAATATTTTACTTTTATTGTTTTGATTTAAGCATCATTAAAATCACTGCTCCTACTTTTTTTTGCATTGATACATGTCCCCTGGGGCAGGACCCGGGTCCCCAAACACTTTTTATGTCAATAACTTGCATATTAGCCTTTAAAAGTGGCATTTTTCATGTTCATATCCTATAGACTTTAACGGTGTTCGCGTGTTCGAACAAATTTTTAGCGTGTTTGCATTTTCTGTTACGAACCGAACCGGGGGGTGTTCGGCTCATCCCTACTGCCATGCATTATGGTTGTATCCACTGGATTCTATATCAGTACTGCCATCTGCAGTAATTTAGGTGCTGGCAGATGGAATAGCAGTGCATTGCAGGGGACCAGGCATCTGACATACCCGCAAGACAGTCAAGCTTGAAAAAGTGGGCCACAAAATAGTTGGATATAAAAGGTTTTCCTTTGCATGCGGCTTTTTTTAGTTAAAGAAACATTAAAATAAGATTTTTTAGCAGAATAAGGCTTTAAATAAAAAGTTTCCATTCTAGTCTGTTAATTTGAGATTAATTTTAAGGTTCAATTTTCCCATAGACAGAAATGACCAACTGTCATTTTGGCAACATGACCACTTTAAGTTGAAAGGTTTAAACAGCAGGCACTACTTACACTGGAGCATCTGAAGGTTTCATTATCCACTTAAATAACTACTGCAAAAGAGATTAAACATAGGCATTTTGCTGTTATGCATTCATACATAAGCACACTCTTGATATTTACAAGAATTGTAATGAGAATAAAACAAGCATTAGTGACAACAGTATGTATCATGGCATACTGTTGAGTTACCCATGTATAAGATTAGAATGGTAAATGATGACAGGTTTTTATATTTTACATTTACCTTATTCTGGTTTTCCTGGAAGGCGCTTAGGGAAATATTTTGTATATCGTAAAGCTATTTGTATAAAGATTTAAAGAAAGGAACTGACAGTGGCAGTTATCATAAGTTACACAGCTCTGCCCCAGACAAAATCAGGGTTATACTTACAAATGCACTTGTTAGAGGCATCAGTAGCTTTCAGAGAAGAAACCATGGAGTCTTCTATGATTTCTTCTATCTATAATTAGGGGGGTACACAGAGGAGGAGATTTGTGTTCCTAACGTTGGAGTCGGGGGTTAAGATGTTTTAGCTTCAGGGTTTGGTTTTAGGAGAGTGGTTAAGTGTTAAGGCATCTCTTTAACAGTTAGATTAGGTGTTAGACCCCATGCACACCAGTAAATAGGTCTGTACAATGTACATTTTGGGAGTATTTCTCCACCAAGGAGACACAGCTGCTCTGTATGTCTGCCCATAGTAATGAATAGCTGTGCATGAGTTTACACAAGTACCGGCATATCCCTGCATACAACTATTCATTACTGTCTCCAAGGCAGGGAAATATGGCCTTAGTTTTTGCTGTATGCCAAAAAGCTCCTGTGAGAGAAAAGTGTTAGGTCAAACTAGGTGTTAAGGATTAATCATAGTTTGTAGGTTAAGTGTACAGGGGAGTTAAGCATCAAGATCCTATTTTCTTATTACTAAGTGCTTAGATAAGTCAGGGCAATGTGTTAAGGAGTGTTTTACTGTAGGGCTGGATCGGGTTATTTATACCATTCAGTGGGTTCGATTGGGTGGGCAAACTGGCCATATCTGTTTTTTCCCACTTAGCGAGCTGCAATCCAAAATCCCTAGTTTGGTCTGTAGGTCCCGTCTTCAGGTTTAAAAAATATGAAAGTATGAATTGTATAAATGACTAGGTCTGGTACAAGTGATCAAATTACCCTTATCCTGGAGTCCTTGCACTGGCTAACCGTCAGGTTTCGCATAGACTTTAGGATCCCCTTGCTCACCTATAAGGCTCTTTATGGTTTGGCATCCCAGTATCTCGCTGAACTTTCTTCAACTTACTCCCCCCTTCATAAACCTCTGCTCCTCAAATTCTGGTTTGCTGTGTGCCCCCTCTGCTCACCTACACTCAATGGGGGACAGAGCCTTCTCCTGCTATGCTCTGAAACTATGGAATTCACTTCCTACATCAGACTTCTTCTCTGAAACTCATTCAAATCAAATCTAAAAATGTTTTTCTTTAGACAAGCTTTAATTTAATTGTTCCTTTTTCCTTTAAGTTATCTGTTGTGTTTTCCTTGTAAAGCGCTTTGAGAAGCCACCTTTAAAACGCTATATAAAATTAAGTTTATTATTATTATTAATATTATTATAAAATCTTTAAAAACAGCCCAACTGGTCCCAAAAGTTTTAATCTTTAAAAACTTAAGTTAGTCAATAAGAGCCGGTTCACACTGGGGCGACTTGCGATCCGACTTCATGTCGCCTCAAGTCGTCCCAAGTCGCGCTGTAGAGAAAAACATTGGAAGTGAATGGGAGCGGTGTTAATACACATGACTCAAGGCGATCCGACTTCAGAAAAGGTTCCTGTACTACTTCAATCCGACTTGTAGGCGATTTGTACCCATTGATTTCAATGGAAGTCGCCTCAGAAGTCGGATCACTGTCTTATCTGAAGCTACTTTCCAGGAAGATAACATACATTTCTCAGGGAAACATCTCCTGCACCCCTCCCTCCCCTCCCTCTCCCAGAGCTGATTGTTGTTTTATTGGCCACTGGAAAGTCTCCTGTCCTGGAGACGACTTCAAGTTGTGTTGTAAATCGCCCCAGATCGCCCTGCGGTTCATGTTCAAGTCGTGTCGGAGTCGCCTCTGAAAGTCGCGCTGGAAGTCGTGTCGCCCTAGTGTGAACCGGCTCTAAGGGTACAACTCAAGCACAATTTTTTGCAGTAGTCGAGGGTACACAACACTCTACTACTAGGCTGACTGGAAATTATTTTAGTAAACATTCAGGAGCTAAATATCTTTGATTCTGAATGCAGACTAACTGGTGATTTAAAGTAATTTTAAATTTTAAAAAATAAACAAACATGTCATACTTACCTGCTCTGTGCAATAGTTTTGCAGAGTAGCACCGATCCTCCTCTTCTGGGGTCCCCCACCACTGTTTCTCGCTTCTCCTCCCTCTGAGTTCCCCCATAGGAAGCTGCTTGCTGTGGGGGGCACTCGTGCATGCTCACTCTGTAGCAGTGCTGTGTGTGTTCATTGACACACACAGCATGGTTTGGCCCTGGCCCCGCTCTCTCCCCACTGATTGTGATTTCCAGCAGCAAGGGACAATGGCTCCAGTGAAGGGAGGGAGAGTTGCTGCCCTCGGGCACAGTGCTGGATCGAGTTTGGGATCAGGTAAGTTTAAGGGGGAACAGGGGGGGCTGCACACAGAAGAATGCATTAGGGCAAAAAGCACTTTACCTGTAGAACTACTTTAAACTTTGCATTGAACCCTTTTTTACGATTAATGGGTCATAAGCACATTTAAATTTGTTCTAGGAGATAAATGTATTTTGATAATAACATTCTTGGAAACCTCCACACATCTCTCTGATCTTATTTAGTGATCATGTTGATGTTGCGCCACTGATCTGGAATGTAAATGTTTGCTTTGGTGAAAATTAATTGTGCTGATAATAACAAGATTTCAATTGAACATACAGACTAAATATTTAAAGTAATTTGACCCACTGAAACATCCAAGCTAATAAACATTAATTATTCCTACATTACTTTACATACCAGCATGTGATCACTTGGGAATTTCTCTAATGTAACTCGTATGCACTGTAAATTCGGAATTCTGCTTCACATTGAGAAAAGTGTAGTGCTGACCAAATGTGCTAGAAGTGCTGGGAGCAAAATTAGCCTGGGAAATAAATGCAACTTCACGTATGATAATTTCATAGTTATAATTGGCAAGGCTGAATAAAGACATCAGTCTATACTGTTCAACCTGAGTGCATGTGATTGTGTGTGTATTTATATAATTTATCTTTCATATCCCTGTACATTGTGTTAAGAAACGCATTTGAACGTTTTTCTTTTTAATTTATCTACACTCCCTGCTGACACCGCCAATTGTGGAAAGAAGTTCCTTACTGCCCTAAAAGAAAAGAACCCCTCCCTGGCAGTATTTCAGATTTTAGGTGCTGAAAGCGGTACCATTATTTTGCATGGAAATTTGGCGTTTTATATTGTAGGCCTGCAATTCTTAGGCATTGTACACACGATAGGTTAACCAGAGAACAACGGTCTGAAGCACCGTTTTCATTGGTTAAAACCGATCGTGTGTGGGCCCCATAGGTTATTTAACCATAGGTTAAAAAAAGTCAACTTGCTTTAAAACTAACCTATGGATTGATAACCGATAGGTCAAAACCGATTGTTAGTAGGCACAACCATCGTTTAAAAACCTGTGCATGCTCAGAATCAAGTCAACGCATGCTTGGAAGCATTGAATTTTGTTTTTTTTTCAGCACGTCGTTGTGTTTTACGTCACCACGTTCTGACACGATCGGTTATTTAACCCAGTGTTTCTCAACTCCAGTCCTCAAGGCATCCCAACAGGTCATGTTTTCAGGATTTCCCTCAGATTAAACAGCTGTGGTAATTACTGGCAGTGAAACTGATCAAATCACCTGTGCAAAATAATGGAAATCCTGAAAACATGACCTGTTGGGGCGCCTTGAGGACTGGAGTTGAGAAACACTGATTTAACCTTTGGTGTGTAGGCGTGACGGACCATCAGTCAGCTTCATCGGTTAACCTAAGACAACGGTCCTTCAGACCGTTGTCCTCTGGTTAACCTATCGTGTGTACAAGGCTTTAAGGAATAACTCACCTAAATCTGTCCAAACAAACAAACAATAAAATTTGAAACACAAAATCATAAATTAGAATATAATAAATACATATAAATAATTATAACAAATAATATAATAATAATAAATATTATTATTTTAAATTTTTTGATGACAAATTTTCCCACAAATCACTATCGCTCAATTCTGCAAGTGATTCTAATTAATTATCACTGTTTTTTAGCTGATCTAAAACTACTTTTGACATAAAGGGACACTTTTTGGTTGCTATGGACAATCTCCAGTTTCCAGGCAGAAAGAAAAGTTTTTATTATATAAAAGTGCATGTAGGACACTGGGCAGACCACTAGGTACAAAGGGGGTGTGTATTTTTTTCATACAGTACTGTAATCTATAAGATTACAGTATACTGTATGTATTGTGTTTATTTACTTTTTTTAATTTGGCGCAGATCTCCGCCCGGAATACCGCTTTGGGGGTTAAACAGTTTAGGATTGAAATGCCTCTTATCAACTTAATTGTGTGTCCTCATGATTTTTTTAGAGACTTTAGATTACAAAGTTTCCCCCCAATGTTAGAGTCAACATTTAAAGATTTGTATTTTGTGATTAAATCACGTCTTAGGGGCCCTTTCTCCAGGGAGAATACGTTTAATTTTTGTAGTCGCACCTCATAACTAAGGTCCTCCAAACCCCTTCTTAGCTTTGTTGCCCTTTTTTGGACTCTGTCCAGTTCAAGGACATCTAGCCTGAGAATGGGTGACTAAAACTGCATATTCATGGCATTATCAGAGTTTAGTGAAGTAGTAGAATTATACAGTGGGTACGGAAAGTATTCAGACCCCCTTACATTTTTCACTCTTTGTGAAGATTTGCAGCCATTTCCTAAAATCATTTAAGTTCATTTTTTCCTCATTAATGTACACACAGCACCCCATATTGACAGAAAAACACAGAATTGTTGACATTTTTGCAGATTTATTAAAAAAGAAAAACTGAAATATCACATGGTCCTAAGTATCCAGACCCTTTGATGTGACACTATATTTAACTCAGGTGCTGTCCTTTTTTTCTGATCATTCTTGAGATGGTTCTGCACCTTCATTTGAGTCCAACTGTGTTTGATTATACTGATTGGACTTGATTAGGAAAGCCACACACCTGTCTATATAAGACCTTACAGCTCACATTGCATGTCAGGTTAAATGAGAATCATGAGGTCAAATGAACTGCCTGAAGAGCTCAGAGACAGAATTGTGGCAAGGCACAGATCTGGCCAAGGTTACAAAAAAATTCTGCTGCACTTAAGGTTCCTAAGAGCACAGTGGCCTCCATAATCCTTAAATGGAAGATGTTTGGGACAACCAGAACCCTCCCTAGAGCTGGCTGTCCGGCCAAACCGAACTATCGGGGGAGAAGAGCCTTGGTGAGAGAGGTAAAGAAGAACCCAAAGATCACTGTGGCTGAGCTCCAGAAATGCAGTCGAGAGATGGGAGGAAGTTGTAGAAAGTCAACCATCACTGCAGCCCTCCACCAGTCAGGCTTTATGGCAGAGTGACCCGACGGAAGCCTCTCCTTAGTACAAGACACATGAAAGCCTGCATGGAGTTTGCTAAAAAAAAACACTTGAAGGACTTCAAGAGGCCTTAATTCTAAGTGGTATGTGTGGAGAAAACAAGGCACTGCTCGTCACCTGTCCAATACCGTCCCAACAGTGAAGCATCATGCTGTGGGGGTGTTTTTCAGCTGCATGGACAGGACGACTGGTTGTAATCGAGGGAAAGATGAATGTGGCCAAGTACAGGGCTATCCTTGGCAAAAACCTTCTCCAGAGAGCTCAGGACCTCAGACTGGGCCGAAGATTTACCTTCCAACAAGATAATGACACTAAGCACACAGCTAAAATAAGGAAGGAGTGGCTTCACAACAACTCTGTGACTGGTCTTAAATGGCCCAGCCAGAGCCCTGACTTAAACCCAATTGAGCATCTCTGAAGAGACCTAAAAATGGCTGTCCACCAACGTTTACCATCCAACCTGACAGAACTGGAGAGGATCTGCAAGGAGAAATGTTAGAGGATCCCCAAATCCAGGTGTGAAAAATGTGTTGCTTCTTTCCCAAAAAGATTCATGTCTGTATTAGATCAAAAGGGTGCTTCTACTAAATACTGAGCAAAGGGTCTGAATACTTAGGACCATGTGATATTTCAGTTTTTATTTTTTAATAAATCTGCAAAAATGTCAACAATTCTATGCTTTTCTGTCAATATGGGGTGCTGAGTGTACATTAACCACTTAAGACCCGGACCAAAATGCAGGTAAAAGACCAGGCCCCTTTTTGCGATTCGGCACTGTGTCGCTTTAACTGACAATTGCGCGGTCGTGCGACGTGGCTCCCAAACAAATTGGCGTCCTTTTTTTCTCACAAATAGAGATTTCTTTTGGTGGTATTTGATCACCTCTGCAGTTTTTATTTTTTGCGCTATAAACAAAAATAGAGCGACAATTTTGAAAAAAATGCAATATTTTTTACTTTTTGCTATAATAAATATCCCCCAAAAATATATATTAAAAAAAAATTTCCTCAGTTTAGGCCGATACGTATTCTTCTACCTATTTTTGGTAAAAGAAATCGCAATTAGCGTTTATCGGTTGGTTTGCGCAAAATTTATAGTGTTTACAAAATAGGTTATGGTTTTATTGCATTTTTATAAAAAAAATTTTTTTACTACTAATCAGCGATTTTTTTCGTGACTGCGACATTATGGCGGACACTTCGGACAATTTTGACACATTTTTGGGACCATTGTCATTTTCACAGCAAAAAATGCATTTAAAGCGCATTGTTTATTGTGAAAATGACAATTGCAGTTTGGGAGTTAACCACAGGGGGCGCTGATGGGGTTATGTGTGACCTGAAGTGTGTTTACAACTGTAGGGGGGTGTGGCTGTAGGTGTGATGTCATCGATTGTGTCCCCCTATAAAAGGGAACACACGATCGAAGCTGCCGCCACAGTGAAGAACGGGTAAGCCGTGTTTACACACGGCTCTCCCCGTTCTTCAGCTCCAGGGACCGATCGCGGGACTCCAGCGGCGATCGGGTCTGAGAGTCCCGTGGTCCCAGTCACGGAGCTTCGGACCGGGTCTCGGGAGCGCGCCCACGACCCACGGCTGGGTACTAGTACAGGATGTACCTGTACGTGGGTGTGCCCAGCCGTGCCATTCTGCCGACATATATGTGCAGGAGGCGGTCCTTAAATGGTTAATGAGGAAAAAAATGAACTTAAATGATTTCAGGAAATAGCTGCAATATAACAAAGAGTGAAACATTTAAGGGGTCTGAATACTTTCAGTACCCACTGTAGTTTTATCTCTTGAGTAAATACTCTTGTTCATGCATGCTAATAGTTTGTAGCCTTTCTTCCATTACATGCTGTTGCTTAGTCTTTAGTCTATTAAGACCACCTGATTCTTTTTTATCCATGATTTCCCCAGAGGTTTTCCCTTTAATTAACTTGCATTAATATTTTTAGCTCCCAAGTGCATTACTTAATTTTTAAATAATAAACTTCATCTGCCATATAGATGCCCACCCTTCTCCCTTTTTTTTAACTAGGTTATCTTGTAGAGTTGCTATATCCTATTGTGAAGTTATTGCCCTGCCTGGCTTTTTATCATCAACAAACACTGAGGCCCCATACACACGAGAGGATTTATCCGCAGATACGGTCCAGCGGACCGTTTCCACGGATAAATCCTCTCAAAGATTTCCGCAGATTTCTATGCGATGGAGTGTACACACCATCGCATTGAAATCCCCGCGGAAATCCTCTGCCGATGACGTGTCGCACCGTCGCCGCGATTATGACGCGGCGACGGGCGCGACGCTGTCATATAAGGAATTCCACGCATGCGTCAAATCATTACGACGCGTGCGGGGAATCCCTTTGGACGAATGGATCCGGTAAGTCTGTACAGACGAGCGGATCCATCCGTTGGAATGGATTCCAGCAGATGGATTTGTTGTGCAGCACAGCAAATATTCGATCTGCTGAAATCCATCCCAGAGGAGATTTCTCCGCGGAAAAAGATCCGCTGGCGTGTACACACCATAGGATCTATCCGCAGAAACCCATTTGCTGGGATTTATCTGCGGATGGATTCTATCGTGTGTATGGGGCCTGAGAGTAAACTACTTCTTCTAATCTCTATATCAATTATATACAAGATAAACAGAGTTGGTCCCACAACAGAGCCCTGGGATACCCCACTCACAACTTTAAACTCTTCAGAAAACATGCCATTAATTACCACCCTCTGGACATGCTTCTGCAACCAGTTTTCTATGCAGGTACAGTACATGCAATATCAAAAATGCCATAAGACCATCATTTTTAAATTAAGCATTTGTTGGGTACTTTATCAAATGCCTTAGCAAAATCTGGATACACTACATTTATGAGCCTTCCTCTACCCATATTACAGTTTACCACTTTTTAGAATGTTAAAAGGATGGTCTGGCAAGAACGATCTTTCATAGATCCATGTTGGTTACTAATAATGATACTACTTTCATCAGCAAATTCTTGGATATGGTCCCTTGTAATTTCTTCCAATAGTTTACATACTATTGATGTTAGGCTGACTGGTTTATAGTTTCCATATATATATATCTTAGGACTTTTTTGAATATTGCTAAACACATTAGCTATTTGCTAATTTGCTGATACAATTCCAGTCAATAAGCTGTCCCTAAAAATTAGGAATAATGGTCTAAGTTCTTTGAGAACTCTTGAGTGTAAGCCATCTGATCCTTGTTATTGATTCACATTAACCACTTGCCACCCAAGGTACATACATGGACGTCCTAGGGTTTCAGTGGTTATGCCAGGATGATGCCTGCACCTTGCACCTACAGGCATCATCCTGGTATTATTCTTTTTAGCCGACAATTCATCAGTCAATTTCATGCAGAAGTGATCCCAGTCGCTAATTAGCCACTTGATCACTTCTTCGGGTGGTGGAAGGGGGTCCCACCCTCCTCCCGCGGCCACCTCTCCCATGTTCTCTGGTCCTATCGCAGAGGCCGGGAGCGATGCGGCCAGCGGCGATGGCTGTCCTGTAAAGAGATAGAGGAAGTGACATCATTCCCCTCTCTCTGTAACCCCAGAAACTGAGAGCAATGAGTAGTTTGTCACGTCCGGTTCCACCCTTTTTTTAACCTGGTCACCAGCAGCTAGGAAAGCAGCCGATCAGACCGATCTGTGTCTGATCGGCTAAATGGCAGGCCAGAGGAGAGGATTTAATAGACCCCAAATCTCTCCATAAAGAGGACCTGTCACTGCCCTTGCTGTCACAAGGGATGTTTTTCATCCCTTGTGATAGCAATAAAGATAGTACAAAAAAAAGTGTAAAAAAACAAAAATAAAATGTATAATATAAATAAATATATATATATTTTTTTTCAAAGAGCCCCCACCCCACTGTGCTTATGTGCAAAAGCAAACATATACGTTACTCCTGCATGCATATGTAAACGGAGATTGCACCGCACATGTGAGGTATTGTCGCGAACGTTAAAGCAAGAGCAATAAGTCTACCACCAGACCTCCTGTGCACCTCTAAACTGGTACCCTTTAAAAGTGTTTAAAGCATCCCCAATTGAGAATTTTAAGCATCATAGTTTTCCGCCATTCCACAGGCAGACGCAATTTTAAAGCGTGAAATGTAAGATATAGCAAAAGGAACTAAGCAGCAGACATAAATGACATTTAGTGCCCTGGATTGTGGAAGTACACGCTAGGGATATGCTTTGGGTAAATTCAATAGAATGTTTTTAGCATCACTGTCTTCTTTATTATACCCCTCTTTTTCCTTTTTATTAACTGAGAAGAATGTATTTATTCTCTCTGTCACTTGTGACTAACTTCTGCAATTATCTCTTATGAAGCCAATATGTTCCAACCTTGCCTTTTTACTATTAATATATTATAAAAACTTTTATTTTTTTCTCTCCACTGCAATGTGTCTTTTGTAATAATGGACACATAGCTTATATGTGTTTATTTATATTTGATTTATTATATTGCGAACATAGATGTATTCCAT
The DNA here is from genome assembly GCF_905171775.1 of Rana temporaria. Lineage (NCBI taxonomy): Eukaryota > Metazoa > Chordata > Amphibia > Anura > Ranidae > Rana > Rana temporaria. Next base: position 159,146,196 of record NC_053489.1, on the reverse strand, counting down.
CTTCCATTATTTCTGTTACTGTTAATGTACATATTGCACATGAGTCACTAATTTTCATTATATGTTGTTAAGAAAAATGTACTGTATAAAATAATAATGACTAGCTGTCCTTTGTGTGCCTGATAATATACACAGCTGCATAAGGTCGCGCATAGCATATTTTGCTTGTATGTTGATTCTTGGATCACATGAATCTCTATTGCACTGTATGTGAAGGGATTTTTCCTTGCACATGACTCTGAAGGGGGTGTTTCTAGTATTTCCTCCTTTGTCCTAAAACTTAGAAGAATGCACAGCACATATGTATAGAATTAGAATGGCATTTCTCCCTGTTATATATTCTTTCAGAACACCATGCAGTCAAAACTTGTAATCTATTCTTGTTGTTTGGCGCCTTTTTATTATAGAAAATTAAATGCAAAGCAGATATGAATGGTTACAAGCGTTTTCATACAATGAAATACAAATAAAACACTTATTTCAAAATGTCAATGTCATTTAAATTAAAAATTAAAAAGATGCAGTTTTCCAAGGACATAATATTTAAATATATGGAGACAGTCTTCTTTTATGTATAAATATTTCCATCACTCGCTAGGGAACATCAAATTCAGACTACTGATTGCAGATCTGCGATAAATGTAACTTTAATTGTATTCTGTGAACTATAGTCCATGACTGTGAGGCCCCATACACACCATAGAATCTATCCGCAGATAAATCCCATCAAATGGGTTTCTGCGGATAGATCCTATGGTGTGTACACGCCAACGGATATTTATCCGCAGAGAAATCTCCCCTGGGATGGATTTCCAGCAGATGGATATTTGCTGACATGCACAACAAATCCATCTGCTGGAATCCATTCCAACGGATGGATCCGCTCGTCTGTACAGACTTACCGGATCCATCCGTCTAAAGGGATTCCCCGCACGCGTCGTAATGATTTGACGCATGCGTGGAATTCCTTATATGACAGCGTCGCGCCCGTCGCCGCGTCATAATAGCGGCGACGGCACGACACGTCATCGGCAGAGGATTTCAGCGCGGATTTCAATGCGATGGTGTGTACACGCCATCGCATAGAAATCCTCTGAAATCCTCGAGAGGATTTATCCGCGGATACGGTCCGCTGGACCGTATCTGCGGATAAATCCTCTCGTGTGTATGGGGCCTGAGGGTTATTGAGTGAGTGAGTGAGTGAGTGAGTGAGTGAGTGAAAAACTTATATAGCGCTGCACATGTGAACTAAATCGCCTCTGGGCACTCGTTTCTCCCTTTCTCCTTTGAACTCAAAAGAGATGGGTTTTGATCTTTCTCCTAAAGGTCAAGTGATTCTCCTCCAACCGAATGCTGGTTGGTAAAGCGTTCCATAGTCTGGGGCCCTGGAGCGCAAATCTTCGTTCCCCCTTGGACTTGTATCTGGCTTTGGGTATTTGGAGTAGATTTTGATTGGTGTATCGCAGAACGCGATTGGAGTTGTGAGCTTTTAGTTTTTCGCATAGATATTGGGGGGCATTTCCCCGAATACACTTATGCGTCAGACAGAGTGCTTTAAAAGTAATTCTGTCTTTTACAGGTAACCAATGAAGGGATCTCAGTGAAGGTGAGATTGATTCCCATGGTTTTTCCCCAGTCACCAGTCTAGCAGCCGTATTTTGAACGACTTGCAGATGGGTGATTTGGTACTTTGGGAGTCCAAGGTAGAGGGCATTTGCATAGTCCAGTCTGGAGTTAAAAATGGTTTCCACCATGACTGCTATGTCCTCTTTGGGAATAAATGGATTAAGTCTGCGTAGTAGGCCCAGCAGATGGTGAGATCCGCTGACTACTGACCCTATTTGTGCATCCATTGTCATGTAGGTGTTCGAAGATGACTCTGAGACTTTTGACTTTGGTGCTAGGGGTGATGATTTGGCCCAGAATGGGCGGGCGTGTCCAAGTTGTTGCGAGTTGATTCTTTAGATTGGCGTGAAACAGGAGAAGTTCTGTTTTCGATCCGTTGAGTTTAAGATAACTCTTTGTCATCCAGGGATCTCTCTAGACCGAGATGATGATCCTTTTTGTTGCAGATGCGAAAGTACAGTTGTGTGTCATCTGCATAAGAGTGGTAAAGTAGCTTTTGGCTACTGATGATTTCAAAGAGAAGGCGGAGATAGATATTGTACAGCACCGGCGACAGGGGGGATCCTTGAGGGACTCCGCATGACACTGTGCGTTTTTCAGAAGTGAAAGGTCCCAATTTCACTATTTGTGATCGGTTTTCCAAAAAGGAGGAGAACCAGGATAGATCACATTCTGCGACTCTGGCTACTTCAGCTAGCCGAGTCAGTAGTAGTTTGTGGTCTACCGTGTCAAAAGCTGCACTTAGGTCCAACAGTACCAGAAGACAAGATTCTCCTTCGTCTGCGGCCTCGAGAGCATCATCCCATATTTTGAGCAGTGCTGTTTCTGTCCCGTGACCGGGATGGAAACCCGATTGAAAAGAATCGAGCAAATTATGGGTGTCTAGATGCTGTTGCAGCTGTTGTACCACCACTTTCTCCATTACCTTGGAGAGGACGTTTAGGCCTGTTATGGGACGACAGTGTTTTTGGGTCTTTGGGGTCGAGGGTGGGTTTCTTTAAGATGGGTTTGATTATGCCCTGCTTCAATTGGGAGGGCACTATGCCTTCCTTGAAGGACTGGTTTATAAGCTGCGTGATAGGTGGTGCCAGGATATCGGCACATTCCTTCAGCAGTTTAGTGGGGATGATATTATTAGGCGCTGTGCTCTTAATGACTCTTAAACAATTATTCTTGAAAAAAAAAAAAAAACTTTATGTAATGCAGAACTTTACTCTCTCAATCAACGTTGTCTATTTTTAGTTTTTCTGATGCTAGCATTAGAAAACAGATAGGAAAATATAACATAGATGTTTTAAACCTTTTTTTACATTTCCTAAGTTAGAGAGAGCAAGTCATTGCCATTATTGGTGAGTCACCATCTGATTACTATAAAGCATGGGTCTTCAAACTATGGCCCTCCAGTTGTTCAGGAACTAAAATTTCCATCATGCTTAGTCATGTCTCACTACTTTACATTGTAGCAAAGTGTCATTTCTTCAGTGATGTCACATAAAAAGACATAATAAAATATTTTCAAAAATATGAGGGGTGTACTCACTTTTGTGAGATACTGTATATATATACACAATGAACAGACAAAACAGTCTGGCGCCAGGAAAATGGGACATCGATTGCACTAAGAACCTTGTGAATATCCTGCAAGAGCCCAAAAGAGCAGCTGTGTGGACGAGCACACCAGGAGGGGTGTGAATACAGGTAAAACAGGTATGCTGCAGTGGAAAAATCAATCATGGTTCCTTTAAATTTGTGATTCTTCCCGCAGTCCACCCCTATTTAAATCCCATTTGCAGTCTATGTCACATGACCTAAAGAAGGGCCACGTCCCGATACGCGTAGTCAAGACGACAGCTATCTTCCCTCTCTACTCTCCACCTGTTGTATCCAAGCTTCGTTTTGGACCTGCAATCCCCGATAGTATGATGTCACATTCGGGTGTCCCCTTCCACTATCTCTGGTCAGTGGCTACTCTGGCTGTCTCTCGGTTCCCCCCTTTGCTTCCTGGCTGCCGCATCATTGGGGATCCCATTGAGGATCCGCACTGTCCATCCAGCTCTGCACATGCTAGCTTCCCTCTTCCAAGTGACATCCAGGAACACATGAAGGTTTTGCCATCGCAGCACTGCCCCACCAAGCCAGTCCACCACCGACTGTTGCTTAAGGTTCTGTCACAGTAAAAGAGCATGCTTTGCAGTTGTTCCATCTATGCAAGGAGATGTCTATATAATTTTCCATCCAATCATATGCTTTTTTCTCATTGAACGTTTTAATTATTTGACTGTTTGTCCTTTCAAGACTGTCCCGATCAGCGCTTTCAATTGTGGTTGCTCCTGAATGTTTTATATGTATACACAGTATATATACACTGTATCAGGTTCAAATAGCTCAAAACATTTGCAGATCTTGTGAACTAGGGCTGTCTGAATCTAAACAAATTGGGGCTCAGTAATTCAAGTCAGTATTAAACAGGTACATTTTTATAGCCCAGCTGCTACTCACACATACGCTAGTGCATTGTGTTTATATTACCTGTTTGTCAAGCATAATGTATATGTATTATCCTTTCTACCAAGATTCTAAAATGTGGTTAAGGAGTCTTTGCTTGTCATAGAAGTGTCCTATCAGTGAGATTGCCATTAAATCACTAACTATCATGACAATAACATGGTCATAGGATGGAGGCTATAATGTGCATCATCACTTCAGCAAAGAGACTTATGCCGCATACACACGATTGGTTAAACCAATGAGAATGGTCTGATGGACTGTTTTCATCAGTCCAAACCGATCGTGTGTGGGCGCCATCGGTTAAAAAAAAGCCAACTTGTTTTAAATTTAAAATCGTTAGTAGGCACAACCATCGGTTAAAAATCCACGCATGCTCAGAATCAAGTCGACACATGCTTGGAAGCATTGAACTTCATTTTTTTCAGCACGTCCTTGTGTTTTACATCACCGCGCTCTGACACGATCGGTTTTTTAACCAATGGTGTGTAGGCGCGACGGACCATCAGTCAGCTTCATCGGTTAACCGATGAAAATGGTCAATCGGTCCGTTCTCATCAGATGGACTGATCGTGTGTACTTCGGCATTACATAGTCAGTCAGGTTGAAAAAAGACACAAGTCCATCCAGTTCAACCATAAAAAAAAAATCATACAATCCCATATATCCAATTCTATACCCACAATTGATCCAGAGGAAGGCGAAAAACCCCAGCAGAGCCTGATCCAATTTGCTACAGCAGGGAAAAAAAATCCTTCCCGATCCCCCGAGAGGCAATCGTTTTTTCCCTGGATCAACTTTACCTATAAATGTTAATACCCAGTTATATTATGTACATTTAGAAACAAATCCAGGCCTTTATTAACCTCCCTGGCGGTATGATTATTTCAGAAAAAAAGGTGCTGAAAGCGGTACCATTATTTGCAAGGAAATTTGGCGTTTTATACTGTAGGCCTGTAATTCTTAGGAATAACTCACTTAAATCTGTCCAAACAAGAGTCTAGTAGGCATACCGGGTATGACATTTTTTTAAAAAACAAAATTATAAATCATAATATAATAAATAATTATAACAAATAATAATATAATTATAATAAAAATGATTCAATAATGTAATCAACTCAAAATCACTGAAATTTGCTCAGTTGCAGAATTGTCGCTGTCATTACTTACTTATTTTTTTATGACGAATTTCCCCACAAATCGCTATCGCACAATTCTGCAAGTGATTATAATTTATTATCGCTGTTTTCTAGTTGTGGATTCAGCGAGGCGAGCCCGAGTCTGACTCGGGGTTACTGATCACATTTTCACAGCTCTTACTGTGAAGAAACCTTTCTGTATTTGGAGATGAAATCTGTTTTCCTCTAGACGTAAAGAGTGCCCCCTTGTTCTCTGTGTTGACCGTAAAGTGAATAACTCAACACCAAGTTCACTATATGGACCCCTTATATATTTGTACATGTTGATCCCCCCTTAATCTCCTCTTCTCAAGAGTGAATAAATTCAGTTCCTCTAATCTTTCCTCATAGCTGAGCTCCTTTATGCCTCTTATCAGTTTGGTTGCCCTTCTCTGCACTTTCTCCAGTTCCTCAATATCCTTTTTTAGAACTGGTGCCCAAAACTGAACTGCATATTCCAGATGAGGTCTTACTAATAAATGGTACAGGGGCAAAAATATATCTCTCTCTCTCTGGAGTCCATACCTCTCTTAATACAAGAAAGGACTTTGATCGCTTTGGAAACTGCAGCTTGGTATTGCATGTCATTATTAACCTTATGATCTACCAAAACCCCCAGATCCTTCTCCACTACGGATCCCCCCAGTTGTACTCCCCCTAATATGTATGATGCCTACATATTCTTAGCCCCCAAACGCATAACTTTACATGTATCAACATTAACCAGTTCCCGACCCCCGCATGTACATATACGTCCACAATATGGCACGTACAGGCACATGGGCGTACACGTACGTCCTCGCCTATTAGCGGGTGGGGGGTCCGATCGGGACCCCCCCCGCTACATGCGGAGGTCGGGTCCGCTCGGGGAGCGATCCGGGACCATGGCGCGGCTATTTGTTTATAGCCGATCCGTCGCGATCGCTCCCCGGAGCTGAAGAACGGGGAGAGCCGTGTGTAAACACGGCTTCCCCGTCCTTCACTATGGCGGCGCATCGATCGCGTCATTCCCTTTATAGGGAAGACACGATCGATGACGTCATTCCTACAGCCACACCCCCAAACAGTTGTAAACACATACTAGGTGCACCCTAACTCCTACAGCGCCACCTGTGGTTAACTCCCAAACTGCAACTGTCATTTTCACAATAAAGAATGCAATTTAAATGCATTTTTTGCTGTGAAAATGACAATGGTCCCAAAAATGTGTCAAAATTGTCCGAAGTGTCCGCCATAATGTCGCAGTCACGAAAAAAATTGCTGATCGCCGCCATTAGTAGTAAAAAAAAAAAAAATAATAAAAATGCAATAAAACTATCCCCTATTTTGTAAACACTATAAATTTTGCGCAAACCAATCGATAAACGCTTATTGCGATTTTTTTTACTAAAAATAGGTAGAAGAATACGTATCGGCCTAAACTGAGGAAAAAAAATGTTTTTATATATGTTTTTGGGGGATATTTATTACAGCAAAAAGTAAAAAATATTGCTTTTTTTTCAAAATTGTCGCTCTATTTTTGTTTATAGCGCAAAAACTAAAAACCGCATATGTGATCAAATACCACCAAAAGAAAGCTCTATTTGTGGGGAAAAAAGGACGCCAATTTTGTTTGGGAGCCACGTCGCACGACCGCGCAATTGTCTGTTAAAGCGACGCAGTCCCGAACTGTAAAAACGACTTGGGTCTTTAGGCTGCATATTGGTCCGGGGCTTAAGTGGTTAAACCTCATCTGCCACATAGTCGCCCAATTAGACAGATCATCGAGGTCGGCTTGCAAATTGGAGACATCCTGTAAGGATGTTATTCCACTGCATAGCTTGGTGTCATCTACAAAGACAGAAATGTTTCTTTTGATCCCTATATCATTTATAAAGATATTTAAAAGTAAGGGTCCCAGCACTGAACCTTGGGGTACACCACTGACAATCTTAGACCATTCAGAATCATTAACCACTACTCTCTGAATTCTGTCTTTTATCCAGTTTTCTATCCATTTACACACTGATATTTCCAATCCTGTAGACTTTACCTTAGACATTAGCCATGTGTGGGAAACTGTATCGAACGCTTTTGCTAAATCCAAGTATACCACGTCCACAGCCACCCCTCTGTCCAAGGTTTTACTTACCTCTTCATAAAAATAAATCAGGTTTGTCTGACAACTTCTGTCTTTCATGAATCCATGCTGTCTGTTGCTTAAAATATTTTTTTACAGAAAGAACTTGTCTATGTGGTGTTTTATTCATGTCTCCAGTATCTTCCCAACTATAGAAGTTAAACTAAGAGGTCTATAGTTACTTGGTAAAGACTTTGTTCCCTTTTTAAATATAGGCACCACATTGGCCCTGCGCCAATCCAGTGGTACTATTCCTGTCATTAATGAGTCCCTAAAAATTAGATACAGTGGCTTTGAAATTACAGAGCTCAATTCATTTAGGATCCGTGGATGTATGCCATCTGGTCCAGGTGCTTTATCTACCTTTATTATATCTAAATATTTCTGGACCATATCACTTTTGATCCATTGTGGATTTGGGGCTGTGTCACTACCACCCCCATTATGGACATGAGCTCCCCCATGCTCATTTGTATACACAGAGCTGAAGAAAGTTTTTAATAAATTAGCCTTATCTTTGTCCCCAGTCACCCACTCTAGATTATTTTGTAAAGGGCTTACATGCTCAGACTTGACCTTTTTACTATTAATATATTTGAAGATTTTTTTGGGGTTTGTCCTACTATCTTTTGCAATCTGTCGTTCGTTTTCAGTTTTGGCATTTTTGGGGGAGACCTGGGGGAGAATGTTTTAGAGAGGCAGATTATTTACAAAAGTACTAAAAACTAATGGCCATTTGTTCCTTTTTCACTCGCTGGGTTATTGTCCTCCTTCTTTTACCATAGATATATAGCACATTTTCCACCCTCACATTTGCTATACATCTGTTTTCTTTTCTATCTCTGAACTGTGATTTATAACATTGTCCGAAAATCCCCAAAATCTTTTGACATCAGCAGTTTAGAGAGAGCAAGTCATTGCCATTATTGGTGATTCGCCATCTGATTACTATAAAGTATTTGCAGTGGTAGCTTGTGAGCTCCCTGCTGTACACATTTGCTCAATATGTAAAATTGTGAAAGTGAGGATTCAAGGCCTAAAAATTTGTTTTGCATTTACCAGCTTTCATCCTCTGCATTACCTGGTCAGCAGGTTTATAATTTCCCCAAATCTGTGGAGTGATGGGATGGCAAATTCCAGTGAATCTCAGTTTCAAGAATGTGCAAATATAAATGTAGTTCTGCTCAAAATTGTATTTTTCCCATACACCTTTAATGACAGGTCTGCTTAATGCACTGTATGGATATAATAAAAAAACATGTGGAATTTGTGGCCCCGGGCCCATACAATTAGAATGGTTTGGAACACCATAATTCTTACACCATTATCTGCTTTCTAGCCTCTATGTGAAGAAAGAGAATCAAAAAGAAAAACATTTATTTTAGAATGACTTTGAAGGTATGCTTAAACTTTTTGTTGTCTATATTAGTGGACTTTATAGATTAAAATCTCATAATATTCTACACAGCTCTTGTGTAATACTGCATTTGCTTCAATGTGCTTATCACAATGCTTAGGGGATAAATATTATAAGACATTGTACAGCCATGTATTTTCCAAGAAGTAATGAAAAACATATTGACAGTGTGTATTAGTGTGCAGTGGGGACCTCTAAAAAACACAG